>NW_027189396.1:0-227873 GCF_040958095.1 Procambarus clarkii | reverse complement strand
AATATGACTCAGTCCTCGAAATTGGGATGTTTGGGATATTTTGAAAACTGCAGGAGGGATTGAGACAAATGTGACCAAATGCCGCTTTCAGTACTTGGCATATGTTGGGTTTAAAAAAGTCGTAATTTCAAACTGCGAATTCGTGCAGAGAGCCAGAATTTGATCCAAAATATGGCTCAGGCCTCGAAATTGGGATATTTGGGAGATTTCGAACACTGCAGGGAATTTGTGCAATATGTGACTCACTGCCGCTTTCAGTACCTGGCATATGTTGGGTATAAAAAAGTGGTAATTTCAAACTGCGAATACGTGCAGAGAGCCAGAATTTGGCTCCAAAATATGGATCAGGCCTCAAAATTGGGATATTTGGGATATTTCGAAAACTGAAGGGGAGTTTGTGCGAAATGTGAATCACTGCCGCTTTCAGGACTTGGCATAAGTTATGTATAAAATGTCGAAATTTCAAACAACGAATACGTGCATAGAGCCAGAATTTGGATCCAAAATATTGCTCATGCCTCGAGATTGGGATGTTTGGGATATTTTGAAAACTGCAGTGGGGGTTTAGGACAAATGTGACCAAACGCCGCTCTCCGTACTTGGCATATGTTAGGCATAAAAAAGTCGTAATTTCAAACTGCAAATACGTGCAGAGAGCCAGAATTTGGCTCCAAAATATGGCTAAGGCCTCGAAATTGGGATGTTTGGGATATTTTGAAATCTGCAGGGGGGTTTGGGACAAATGTTACCAAACGCCGCTTTCAGTACTTGGCATATATTGAATATAAAAAATTTGTAATTTCAAACTGCGAATACGTGCAGAGAGCCAGAGTTTGACTGCAAAATATGGCTCAGGCCTCGAAATTGGGATGTTTGGGATATTTCGAAAACTGCAGGGGAGTTTGTGCGAAATGTGACTCACTGCCGCTTTCAGGACTTGGCATATGTTATGTATAAAATGTCGAAATTTCAAACCGCGAATACGTGCATAGAGCCAGAATTTGGATCCAAAATATGGCTAAGGTGTCGAAATTGGGATATTTGGGTTATTTCGAAAACTGCAAGGGAGTTTGTGCAAAATGTGACTCACTACTGCTTTCAGGACTTGGCATATTTTGGGTACAAAAAGTCGTAATTTCAAACTGTGAATACGTGCAGAGAGTCAGAATTTGGCTCCAAAATATGGCTCCGGCCTCGAAATTGAGATATTTGGGATATTTTGAAAACTGCAGGGGAGTTTGTGCAAAATGTGACTCACTGCTGCTTTCAGTACTTGGCATATGTTGGGTATAAAAATTCGTAATTTCAAACTGCAAATACGTGCAGAGAGCCAGAATTTGGCTCCAAAATATGGCTAAGGTGTCGAAATTGGGATATTTGGGTTATTTCGAAAACTGCAAGGGAGTTTGTGCAAAATGTGACTCACTGCCGCTTTCAGGACTTGGCATATTTTGGGTACAAAAAGTCGTAATTTCAAACTGTGAATACGTGCAGAGAGCCAGAATTTGGCTCCAAAATATGGCTCCGGCCTCGAAATTGAGATATTTGGGATATTTTGAAAACTGCAGGGGAGTTTGCGCAAAATGTGACTCACT
Organism: Procambarus clarkii; assembly: GCF_040958095.1. Taxonomy (NCBI): domain Eukaryota; kingdom Metazoa; phylum Arthropoda; class Malacostraca; order Decapoda; family Cambaridae; genus Procambarus; species Procambarus clarkii. Next base: position 226,278 of record NW_027189396.1, on the reverse strand, counting down.
GCCACTTTCAGTAATTGGCAAATGTTGGGTTTAAAAAGTCGTAATATCATACTGTGAATTCGTGCAGAGAGCCAAACGTTGGCTCCAAAATATGGCTCAGGTCTCGATATTGAGATGTTTGGGATATTTTGAAAATTGCAGGGAGGTTTAAGACAAATGTGACCAAACGCCGCTTTCAGTACTTGGCATATGTTGGGTATAAAAAAGTCGTAATTTCAAACTGCGAATACGTACAGAGAGCCAGAATTTGGCTCCAAAATATGGCTCAGGCATCGTAATTGGGATATTTGGGATATTTTGAAAACTGCAGGGGAGTTTATGCAAAATGTGACTCACTGCTGCTTTCAGTACTTGGCATATGATGGGTATAAAAAGTCGTAATTTCAAACTGCAAATACGTGCAGAGAGACAGAATTTGGCTACAAAATATGGCTAGGCCTCGAAATTGAGATATTTGGGATATTTTGAAAACTGCAGGGGGGATTATGACAAATGTGACCAAATGCCGCTTTCAGTACCTGGCATATGTTGGGTATAAAAAAGTGGTAATTTCAAACTGCGAATACGTGCAGAGAGCCAGAATTTGGCTCCAAAATATTGCTCATGCCTCGAGATTGGGATGTTTGGGATATTTTGAAAACTGCAGTGGGGGTTTGGGACAAATGTGACCAAACGCCGCTATCAGTACTTGGCATATGTTGGGCATAAAAAAATCGTAATTTCAAACTGCGAATACGTGCAGAGAGCCAGAATTTGGCTCCAAAATATTGCTCAGGCCTCGAAATTGGGATATTTGGGATATTTCGTAAACTGCAGGGGAGTTTGTGCAAAATGTGACTCACTGATACTCTCAGTACTTGGCATATGTTGGGTAAAAAATGTCGTAATTTCAAACCGCGAATACGTGCATAGAGCCAGATTTTGGCTCCAAAATATGGCTAAGGCCTCGAAATTGGGATGTTTGGGATATTTTGAAATCTGCAGGAGGGGTTTGGGACAAATGTTACCAAACGACGCTTTCAGTACTTGGCATATATTGGGTATAAAAAATTCGTAATTTCAAACTGCGAATACGTGCAGAGAGCCAGAGTTTAGCTGCAAAATATGGCTCAGGCCTCTAAAATGGGATGTTTGGGATATTTCGAAAATTACAAGGGAGTTTGTGCAAAATGTGACTCACTGATGCTTTCAGTACTTGGCATATGTTGGGTATAAAAATCGTAATATCAAAATGCGAATACGTGCATAGAGCCAGAATTTGGCTCCAAAATATTGCTCAGTCCTCGAAATTGGGATGTTTGGGATATTTTGAAAACTGCAGGAGGGTTTGGGACAAATATGACCAAACGCCGCTTTAAGAACTTGGCATATGTTTGGTATAAAAATTCGTAATTTCAAACTGCGAATACGTGCAGAGAGCTTGAATTTGCCTCCAAAATATGGCTCAGGCCTCGAAAGTGGGATGTTTGGGATATTTTGAAAACTGCAGGGGAGTTTGTGCAAAATGTGACTCACTGCTGCTTTCAGGACTTGGCATATGTTGGGTATAAAAAGTCGTAATTTCAAACTGCGAATACGTGCAGAGAGCCAGAATTTGGCTCCAAAATATGGCTCGGGCCAAGAAATTGGGATGTTTGGGATATTTTTAAAACTGCAGTTTTTTTTTGGACAAATGTGACCAAACGCCGCGTTCAGTACTTGGCATATGTTGGGTATAAAAAAGTTGTAATTTCAAACTGCGAATACGTGCAGAGACCCAGAATTTGGCTCCAAATTATGGCTCAGGCCTCGAAATTGGGATATTTGGGATATATCGAAAACTGCAGGGGAGTTTGTTCAAAATGTGACTCAAGGCCACTTTCAGGACTTGGCATATGTTGGGTATAAAAATCGTAATTTCAATCTGCGAATATGTGCATAGAGCCAGAATTTGGCTCCAAAAGATGACTCAGTCCTCGAAATTGGGATGTTTGGGATATTTTGAAAACTGCAGGAGGGATTGAGACAAATGTGACGAAACTCCGCTTTCAGTACTTGGCATATGTTGGGTATAAAAAAGTCGTAATTTCAAACTGCGAATACGTGCAGAGAGCCAGAATTTGGCTCCAAAATATGGCTCAGGCCTCGAAATTAGGATGTGTGGGATATTTCGAAAACTGCAGGGGAGTTTGTTTAAAATGTGACTCAAGGCCACTTTCAGGACTTGGCATATGTTGGGTATAAAAAACTTGTAATTTCAAACTGCGAAAACGTGCATAGAGCCAGAGTTTGGCTCCAAAATATGGCTCAGGCCTCGAAATTGAGATGTTTGGGATATTTTGAAAACTGCAGGGGGGATTGGAACAAATGTGACCAACGCCGCTCTTAGTACTTGGCATATGTTGAGTATAAAAAGTCGTAATTTCACACTGCGAATACGTGCAGATAGCCAGAATTTGGCTCCAAAATATGGCTCAGGCCTCGAAATTGGGATGTGTGGGATATTTTGAAAACTGCAGGAGGGTTTTGGACAAATGTGACCAAATGCAGTTTTCAGTAATTGGCATATGTTGGGTATAAAAAGTCGTAATTTCAAACAGCTAATACGTGCAGAGAGCCAGAATTTGGCTCCAAAATATGGCTCAGGCCTCGAAATTGGAATATTTGGGATATATTGAAAACTGCAGGAGGGTTTTGGACAAATGTGACCAAATGCCGCTTTCAGTACTTGGCATATGTTGGGTATAAAAAGTCGTAATTTAAAATTGCGAATACGTGCAGAGAGCCAGAATTTGGCTCCAAAGTATGGCTCAGTTCTCGAAATTGGAATATTTGTGATATTTTGAAAACTGCAGTTGAGTTTGTGCAAAATATGACTCACTGCCGTTTTAAGTACTTGGCATATGTTAGGTATAAAAAGTCCTAATTTAAAACTGCGAATACGTGCAGAGAGCCAGAATTTGGCTCCAAAATATGGCTCAGGCCTCGAAATTGAGATGTTTGGGATATTTTGAAAACTGCAGGGGGGATTGGGACAAATGTGACCAAACGCCGCTTTCAGTACTTGGCATATGTTGGGTATAAAAAAGTCGTAATTTCAAACTGAGAATACGTGCAGAGACCCAGAATTTGGCTCCAAATTATGGCTCAGGCCTCGAAATTGGGATATTTGGGATGTTTCGAAAACTGCAGGGGAGTTTGTGTGAAATGTGACTCACTGCCGCTTTCAGGACTTGGCATATGTTGCGTATAAAATGTCGTAATTTCAAACCGCGAATACGTGCATAGAGCCAGAATTTGGCTCCATAATATTGCTCAGGCCTCGAAATTGGGATATTTGGGATATTTTGAAAACTGCAGGGAGGTTTGGGACAAATGTAACCAAACGCCGCATTCAGTACTTGGCATATGTTGGGTATAAAAAATTCGTAATTTCAAACTGCGAATACCTGCAGAGAGCCAGAATTTGGCTCCAAAATATGGCTCAGGCCTCGAAATTGCGATATTTAGGATATTTCGAAAACTGCAGGGGAGTTTGTGCAAAATGTGACTCACTGCCGCTTTCAGGACTTGGCATATGTTGGGTATAAAAAGTCGTAATTTCAAACTGGGAATACGTGCATAGAGCCAGAATTTGGCTCCAAAATATTGCTCAGTCCTCGAAATTGGGATGTTTGGGATATTTTGAAAACTGCAGAGGGATTTGGGACAAATATGACCAAACGCCGCTTTCAGAACTTATCATATGTTGGGTATAAAAAGTCGTAATTTCAAAATGCGAATACGTGCAGAGAGCTTGAATTTGGATCCAAAATATGGCTCAGGCCTCGAAAGTGGGATGTTTGGGATATTGGAAAAGTGCAGGGGAGTTTGTGCTAAATGTGATTCACTGCTGCTTTCAGGACTTGGCATATGTTGGGTATAAAAAGTCGTAATTTCAAACTGGGAATACGTGCATAGAGCCAGAATTTGGCTCCAAAATATTGCTCAGTCCTCGAAATTGGGATGTTTGGGATATTTTGAAAACTGCAGAGGGATTTGGGACAAATATGACCAAACGCCGCTTTCAGAACTTATCATATGTTGGGTATAAAAAGTCGTAATTTCAAACTACGAATACCTTCAGAGAGCCAGAATTTGGCTCCAAAATATGGCTCAGGCCTCGAAAGTGGGATGTTTGGGATATTTTGAAAACTGCAGGGGAGTTTGTGCAAAATGTGACTAACTGCTGCTTTCAGTACTTGTAATATGTTGTGTATAAAAAGTCGTAAACTCAAACTGCGAATATGTGCAGAGAGCCAGAATTTGGCGCCAAAATATGGCTCAGGCGTCGAAATTGGGATATTTGGGATATTTTGAAAACTGCAGGGGAGTTTGTGCAAAATGTGACTCACTGCTGCTTTCAGTTCTTGGCATATGTTGGGTATAAAAAGTCGTAATTTCAAACTGCGAATACGTGCATAGAGCCAGAATTTGGCTCAAAAATATTGCTCAGTCCTCGAAATTGGGATGTTTCGGATATTTTGAAAACTGCAGGAGGGTTAGGGACAAATATGACCAAACGCCGCTTTCAGAACTTGGCATATGTTTGGTATAAAAAGTCGTAATTTCAAACTGCGAATACGTGCAGAGAGAAAGAATTTGGCTCCAAAATATGGCTCAGGCCTCGAAATTGAGATATTTGGGATATTTTGAAAACTGCAGGGGGGATTATGACAAATGTGACCAAACGCCGCTTTCAGTACCTGGCATATGTTGGGTATAAAAAAGTGGTAATTTCAAACTGCGAATACGTGCAGAGAGCCAGAATTTGGCTCCAAAATATGGCTCAGGCCTCGTAATTAAGATATTTGGGATATTTTTGAAAACTGCAGGGGAGTTTGTGCAAAATGTGACTCTCTGCTGCTTTCAGTACTTGGCATATGTTGGGTATAAAAAGTCGTAATTTCAAACTGCGAATACGTGCAGAGAGCTAGAATTTGGCTCCAAAATATGGCTCAGGCATCGAAATTAGGATGTTTGGGATATTTTGAAAACTGCAGGGAGGTTTGGGACAAATATGACCAAACGCCGCTTTCAGTACTTGGCATATGTTGGGTATATAAAGTCGTAATTTCAAAATGCGAATACATGCAGAGAGCCAGAATTTGGCTCCAAAATATGGCTCAGGCCTCAAAATTAGGTTGTTTGGGATATTTTGAGAACTACAGGGAGATTTGGGACACATGTGACCAAACGCCGCTTTCAGAACTTGGCATATGTTGGGTATAAAAAGTCGTAATTTCAAACTGCGAATACGTGCAGAGACCCAGAATTTGGCTCCAAATTATGGCTCAGGCCTCGAAATTGGGATATTTGGGATATATCGAAAACTGCAGGGGAGTTTGTTCAAAATGTGACTCAAGGCCACTTTCAGGACTTGGCATATGTTGGGTATAAAAATCGTAATTTCAAACTGCGAATATGTGCATAGAGCCAGAATTTGGCTCCAAAAGATGACTCAGTCCTCGAAATTGGGATGTTTGGGATATTTTGAAAACTGCAGGAGGGATTGAGACAAATGTGACGAAACGCCACTTTCAGTACTTGGCATATGTTGGGTATAAAAAATCGTAATTTCAAACTGCGAATACGTGCAGAGAGCCAGAATTTGGCTCCAAAATATGGCTCAGGCCTCGAAATTGAGATGTTTGGGATGTTTCGAAAACTGCAGGGGAGTTTGTGTGAAATGTGATTCACTGCCGCTTTCAGGACTTGGCATATGTTGCGTATAAAATGTCGTAATTTCAAACCGCGAATACGTGCATAGAGCCAGAATTTGGCTCCATAATATTGCTCAGGCCTCGAAATTGGGATATTTGGGATATTTTGAAAACTGCAGGGAGGTTTGGGACAAATGTAACCAAACGCCGCATTCAGTACTTGGCATATGATGGGTATAAAAAATTCGTAATTTCAAACTGCGAATACCTGCAGAGAGCCAGAATTTGGCTCCAAAATATGGCTCAGGCCTCGAAATTGCGATATTTAGGATATTTCGAAAACTGCACGGGAGTTTGTTCAAAATGTGACTCAAGGCCACTTTCAGTACTTGGCATATGTTGAGTATAAAAAGTCGTAATTTCACACTGCGAATACGTGCAGATAGCCAGAATTTGGCTCCAAAATATGGCTCAGGCCTCGAAATTGGGATGTGTGGGATATTTTGAAAACTGCAGGAGGGTTTTGGACAAATGTGACCAAACGCAGTTTTCAGTAGTTGGCATATGTTGGGTATAACAAGTCGTAATTTCAAACAGCTAATACGTGAAGAGAGCCAGAATTTGGCTCCAAAATATGGCTCAGGCCTCGAAATTGGAATATTTGGGATATATTGAAAACTGCAGGGAGGTTTGGGACTAATGTGACCAAATGCCGCTTTCAGTACTTGGCATATGTTGGGTATAAAAAGTCGTAATTTAAAATTGCGAATACGTGCAGAGAGCCAGAATTTGGCTCCAAAGTATGGCTCAGTTCTCGAAATTGGAATATTTGTGATATTTTGAAAACTGCAGTTGAGTTTGTGCAAAATATGACTCACTGCCGTTTTAAGTACTTGGCATATGTTAGGTATAAAAAGTCCTAATTTAAAACTGCGAATACGTGCAGAGAGCCAGAATTTGGCTCCAAAATATGGCTCAGGCCTCGAAATTGAGATGTTTGGGATATTTTGAAAACTGCAGGGGGGATTGGGACAAATGTGACCAAACGCCGCTTTCAGTACTTGGCATATGTTGGGTATAAAAAAGTCGTAATTTCAAACTGAGAATACGTGCAGAGACCCAGAATTTGGCTCCAAATTATGGCTCAGGCCTCGAAATTGGGATATTTGGGATGTTTCGAAAACTGCAGGGGAGTTTGTGTGAAATGTGATTCACTGCCGCTTTCAGGACTTGGCATATGTTGCGTATAAAATGTCGTAATTTCAAACCGCGAATACGTGCATAGAGCCAGAATTTGGCTCCATAATATTGCTCAGGCCTCGAAATTGGGATATTTGGGATATTTTGAAAACTGCAGGGAGGTTTGGGACAAATGTAACCAAACGCCGCATTCAGTACTTGGCATATGATGGGTATAAAAAATTCGTAATTTCAAACTGCGAATACCTGCAGAGAGCCAGAATTTGGCTCCAAAATATGGCTCAGGCCTCGAAATTGCGATATTTAGGATATTTCGAAAACTGCACGGGAGTTTGTGCAAAATGTGACTAACTGCTGCTTTCAGTACTTGTAATATGTTGTGTATAAAAAGTCGTAAATTCAAACTGCGAATATGTGCAGAGAGCCAGAATTTGGCGTCAAAATATGGCTCAGGCGTCGAAATTGGGATATTTGGGATATTTTGAAAACTGCAGGGGAGTTTGTGCAAAATGTGACTCACTGCTGCTTTCAGTTCTTGGCATATGTTGGGTATAAAAAGTCGTAATTTCAAACTGCGAATACGTGCATAGAGCCAGAATTTGGCTCAAAAATATTGCTCAGTCCTCGAAATTGGGATGTTTGGGATATTTTGAAAACTGCAGGAGGGTTAGGGACAAATATGACCAAACGCTGCTTTCAGAACTTGGCATATGTTTGGTATAAAAAGTCGTAATTTCAAACTGCGAATACGTGCAGAGAGAAAGAATTTGGCTTCAAAATATGGCTCAGGCCTCGAAATTGAGATATTTGGGATATTTTGAAAACTGCAGGGGGGATTATGACAAATGTGACCAAACGCCGCTTTCAGTACCTGGCATTTGTTGGGTATAAAAAAGTGGTAATTTCAAACTGCGAATACGTGCAGAGAGCCAGAATTTGGCTCCAAAATATGGCTCAGGCCTCGTAATTAAGATATTTGGGATATTTTTGAAAACTGCAGGGGAGTTTGTGCAAAATGTGACTCTCTGCTGCTTTCAGTACTTGGCATATGTTGGGTATAAAAAGTCGTAATTTCAAACTGCGAATACGTGCAGAGAGCTAGAATTTGGCTCCAAAATATGGCTCAGGCATCGAAATTAGGATGTTTGGGATATTTTGAAAACTGCAGGGAGGTTTGGGACAAATATGACCAAACGCCGCTTTCAGTACTTGGCATATGTTGGGTATATAAAGTCGTAATTTCAAAATGCGAATACATGCAGAGAGCCAGAATTTGGCTCAGGCCTCGAAATTAGGTTGTTTGGGATATTTTGAAAACTTCAGGGAGATTTGGGACACATGTGACCAAACGCCGCTTTCAGAACTTGGCATATGTTGGGTATAAAAAGTCGTAATTTCAAACTGCGAATACGTGCAGAGACCCAGAATTTGGCTCCAAATTATGGCTCAGGCCTCGAAATTGGGATATTTGGGATATATCGAAAACTGCAGGGGAGTTTGTTCAAAATGTGACTCAAGGCCACTTTCAGGACTTGGCATATGTTGGGTATAAAAATCGTAATTTCAAACTGCGAATATGTGCATAGAGCCAGAATTTGGCTCCAAAAGATGACTCAGTCCTCGAAATTGGGATGTTTGGGATATTTTGAAAACTGCAGGAGGGATTGAGACAAATGTGACGAAACGCCGCTTTCAGTACTTGGCATATGTTGGGTATAAAAAAGTCGTAATTTCAAACTGCGAATACGTGCAGAGAGCCAGAATTTGGCTCCAAAATATGGCTCAGGCCTCGAAATTGGGATGTGTGGGATATTTCGAAAACTGCAGGGGAGTTTGTTCAAAATGTGACTCAAGGCCACTTTCAGGACTTGGCATATGTTGGGTATAAAAAACTTGTAATTTCAAACTGCGAAAACGTGCATAGAGCCAGAGTTTGGCTCCAAAATATGGCTCAGGCCTCGAAATTGAGATGTTTGGGATATTTTGAAAACTGCAGGGGGGATTGGAACAAATGTGACCAACGCCGCTCTCAGTACTTGGCATATGTTGGGTATAAAAAGTCGTAATTTCAAACTGGGAATACGTGCATAGAGCCAGAATTTGGCTCCAAAATATTGCTCTGTCCTCGAAATTGGGATGTTTGGGATATTTTGAAAACTGCAGAGGGATTTGGGACAAATATGACCAAACGCCGCTTTCAGAACTTATCATATGTTGGGTATAAAAAGTCATAATTTCAAACTGCGAATACGTGCGGAGAGCTTGAATTTGGATCCAAAATATGGCTCAGGCCTCGAAAGTGGGATGTTTGGGATATTTTGAAAACTGCAGGGGAGTTTGTGCTAAATGTGACTCACTGCTGCTTTCAGTACTTGGCATATGTTGGGTATAAAAAGTCGTAATTTCAAACTGCGAATACGTGCAGAGAGCCAGAATTTGGCTCCAAAATATGACTCAGGCGTCGAAATTAGGATATTTGGGATATTTCGAAAACTGCAGGGGAGTTTGTGCTAAATGTGATTCACTGCTGCTTTCAGGACTTGGCATATGTTGGGTATACAAAATCGTAATTTCAAACTGCGAATACGTGCAGAGAGCCAGAATTTGGCTCCAAAATATGGCTCAGGTGTCGAAATTGGGATATTTCGGATATTTCGAAAACTGCAAGGGAGTTTGTGCAAAATGTGACTCACTGCCGCTTTCAAGACTTGGCATATGTTGGGTATAAAAAGTCGTAATTTTAAACTACGAATACCTACAGAGAGCCAGAATTTGGCTCCAAAATATGGCTCAGGCGCCGAAATTGGGATGTTTTGGATATTTTGAAAACTGCAGGGGGAATTGGGACAAATGTGACCAACGCCGCTTTCAGTACTTGGCATATGTTGAGTATAAAAAGTCGTAATTTCACACTGCGAATACGTGCAGATAGCCAGAATTTCGCTACAAAATATGGCTCAGGCCTCGAATATGGGATGTTTGGGATATTTTGAAAACTGCAAGGGAGTTTGTGCAAAATGTGACTCACTGCTGCTTTCAGTACTTGTAATATGTTGTGTATAAAAAGTCGTAAATTCAAACTGCGAATATGTGCAGAGAGCCAGAATTTGGCGCCAAAATATGGCTCAGGCGTCGAAATTGGGACATTTGGGATATTTTGAAAACTGCAGGGGAGTTTGTGCAAAATGTGACTCACTGCTGCTTTCAGTTCTTGGCATATGTTGGGTATAAAAAGTCGTAATTTCAAACTGCGAATACGTGCATAGAGCCAGAATTTGGCTCAAAAATATTGCTCAGTCCTCGAAATTGGGATGTTTGGGATATTTTGAAAACTGCAGGAGGGTTTGGGACAAATATGACCAAACGCCGCTTTCAGAACTTGGCATATGTTTGGTATAAAAAGTCGTAATTTCAAACTGCAAATACGTGCAGAGAGAAAGAATTTGGCTCCAAAATATGGCTCAGGCCTCGAAATTGAGATATTTGGGATATTTTGAAAACTGCAGGGGGGATTATGACAAATGTGACCAAACGCCGCTTTCAGTACCTGGCATATGTTGGGTATAAAAAAGTGGTAATTTCAAACTGCGAATACGTGCAGAGAGCCAGAATTTGGCTCCAAAATATGGCTCAGGCCTCGTAATTAAGATATTTGGGATATTTTTGAAAACTGCAGGGGAGTTTGTGCAAAATGTGACTCTCTGCTGCTTTCAGTACTTGGCATATGTTGGGTATAAAAAGTCGTAATTTCAAACTGCGAATACGTGCAGAGAGCTAGAATTTGGCTCCAAAATATGGCTCAGGCATCGAAATTAGAATGTTTGGGATATTTTGAAAACTGCAGGGAGGTTTGGGACAAATATGACCAAACGCCGCTTTCAGTATTTGGCATATGTTGGGTATATAAAGTCGTAATTTCAAAATGCGAATACGTGCAGAGAGCCAGAATTTGGCTCCAAAATATGGCTCAGGCCTCGAAATTAGGTTGTTTGGGATATTTTGAAAACTACAGGGAGATTTGGGACACATGTGACCAAACGCCGCTTTCAGAACTTGGCATATGTTGGGTATAAAATGTCGTATTTTCAAACTGCGAATACGTGCAGAGATCCAGAATTTGGCTACAAAATATGGCTCAGGCCTCGAAATTGGGATGTTTGGGATATTTTAAAAACTGCAGAGGAGTTGGCGCAAATTGTGACTCACTACCACTTTCAGTACTTGGCATATGTTGGGTATAAAAATCGTAATATCAAAATGCGAATACGTGCAAAGAGCCCGAATTTGGCTCCAAAATATTGCTCAGTCCTCGAAATTGGGATGTTTGGGATATTTTGAAAACTGCAGGTGGGTTTCGGACAAATACGACCAAACGCCGCTTTAAGAACTTGGCATATGTTTGGTATCAAAAGTCGTAATTTCAAACTGCGAATACGTGCAGAGAGCCTGAATTTGGCTACAAAATATGGTTCAGGCCTCGAAATTGGAATGTTTGGGATATTTTGAAAACTGCAGGGGAGTTTGTGCAAAATGTGACTCACTGCTGCTTTCAGTACTTGGCATATGTTGGGTATAAAAAGTCATAATTTCAAACTGCGAATACGTGCAGAGAGCCAGAATTTGGCTCCAAAATATGGCTCAGGCGTCGAAATTGGGATATTTGGGATATTTTGAAAACTGCTGGGGAGTTTGTGCAAAATGTGACTCACTGCTGCTTTCAGTACTTGGCATATGTTGGGTATAAAAAGTCGTAATTTCAAACTGTGAATACGTGCAGAGAGCCAGAATTTGGCTCCAAAATATGGCTCAGGCGTCGAAATTGGGATATTTGGGATATTTTGAAAACTGCAGGAGAGTTTGTGCTAAATGTGATTCACTGCTGCTATCAGTACTTGGCATATGTTGGGTATAAAAAGTCGTAATTTCAAACTGCGAATACGTGCAGAGAGCCAGAATTTGGCTCCAAAATATGGCTCAGGCGTCGAAATTGGGATATTTGGGATATTTTGAAAACTGCAGGGGAATTTGTGCAAAAGGTGACTTACTGCTGCTTTCAGTACATGGCATATGTTGGGTATAAAACTCGCAATTTAAAACTGCGAATACATGCATAGAGCCAGAATTTGGCTCCAAAATATGGCTCATGCCTTGAAATTGGGATATTTGGAATATTTCGAAAACTGCAGGGGAGTTTGTGCAAAATGTGACTCACTGCCGCTTTCAGGACTTGGCATATGTTGGGTATAAAAAGTCGTTAATTCAAACTGCGAATACGTGCAGAGAGCCAGAATTTGGCTCCAAAATATGGCTCAGGCCTCGTAATTAAGATATTTGGGATATTTTTGAAAACTGCAGGGGAGTTTGTGCAAAATGTGACTCTCTGCTGCTTTCAGTACTTGGCATATGTTGGGTATAAAAAGTCGTAATTTCAAACTGCGAATACGTGCAGAGAGCTAGAATTTGGCTCCAAAATATGGCTCAGGCATCGAAATTAGGATGTTTGGGATATTTTGAAAACTGCAGGGAGGTTTGGGACAAATATGACCAAACGCCGCTTTCAGTACTTGGCATATGTTGGGTATATAAAGTCGTAATTTCAAAATGCGAATACATGCAGAGAGCCAGAATTTGGCTCAGGCCTCGAAATTAGGTTGTTTGGGATATTTTGAAAACTTCAGGGAGATTTGGGACACATGTGACCAAACGCCGCTTTCAGAACTTGGCATATGTTGGGTATAAAAAGTCGTAATTTCAAACTGCGAATACGTGCAGAGACCCAGAATTTGGCTCCAAATTATGGCTCAGGCCTCGAAATTGGGATATTTGGGATATATCGAAAACTGCAGGGGAGTTTGTTCAAAATGTGACTCAAGGCCACTTTCAGGACTTGGCATATGTTGGGTATAAAAATCGTAATTTCAAACTGCGAATATGTGCATAGAGCCAGAATTTGGCTCCAAAAGATGACTCAGTCTTCGAAATTGGGATGTTTGGGATATTTTGAAAACTGCAGGAGGGATTGAGACAAATGTGACGAAACGCCGCTTTCAGTACTTGGCATATGTTGGGTATAAAAAAGTCGTAATTTCAAACTGCGAATACGTGCAGAGAGCCAGAATTTGGCTCCAAAATATGGCTCAGGCCTCGAAATTGGGATGTGTGGGATATTTCGAAAACTGCAGGGGAGTTTGTTCAAAATGTGACTCAAGGCCACTTTCAGGACTTGGCATATGTTGGGTATAAAAAACTTGTAATTTCAAACTGCGAAAACGTGCATAGAGCCAGAGTTTGGCTCCAAAATATGGCTCAGGCCTCGAAATTGAGATGTTTGGGATATTTTGAAAACTGCAGGGGGGATTGGAACAAATGTGACCAACGCCGCTCTCAGTACTTGGCATATGTTGGGTATAAAAAGTCGTAATTTCAAACTGGGAATACGTGCATAGAGCCAGAATTTGGCTCCAAAATATTGCTCTGTCCTCGAAATTGGGATGTTTGGGATATTTTGAAAACTGCAGAGGGATTTGGGACAAATATGACCAAACGCCGCTTTCAGAACTTATCATATGTTGGGTATAAAAAGTCGTAATTTCAAACTGCGAATACGTGCAGAGAGCTTGAATTTGGATCCAAAATATGGCTCAGGCCTCGAAAGTGGGATGTTTGGGATATTTTGAAAACTGCAGGGGAGTTTGTGCTAAATGTGACTCACTGCTGCTTTCAGTACTTGGCATATGTTGTGTATAAAAAGTCGTAAATTCAAACTGCGAATATGTGCAGAGAGCCAGAATTTGGCGCCAAAATATGGCTCAGGCGTCGAAATTGGGACATTTGGGATATTTTGAAAACTGCAGGGGAGTTTGTGCAAAATGTGACTCACTGCTGCTTTCAGTTCTTGGCATATGTTGGGTATAAAAAGTCGTAATTTCAAACTGCGAATACGTGCATAGAGCCAGAATTTGGCTCAAAAATATTGCTCAGTCCTCGAAATTGGGATGTTTGGGATATTTTGAAAACTGCAGGAGGGTTTGGGACAAATATGACCAAACGCCGCTTTCAGAACTTGGCATATGTTTGGTATAAAAAGTCGTAATTTCAAACTGCAAATACGTGCAGAGAGAAAGAATATGGCTCCAAAATATGGCTCAGGCCTCGAAATTGAGATATTTGGGATATTTTGAAAACTGCAGGGGGATTATGACAAATGTGACCAAACGCCGCTTTCAGTACCTGGCATATGTTGGGTATAAAAAAGTGGTAATTTCAAACTGCGAATACGTGCAGAGAGCCAGAATTTGGCTCCAAAATATGGCTCAGGCCTCGTAATTAAGATATTTGGGATATTTTTGAAAACTGCAGGGGAGTTTGTGCAAAATGTGACTCTCTGCTGCTTTCAGTACTTGGCATATGTTGGGTATAAAAAGTCGTAATTTCAAACTGCGAATACGTGCAGAGAGCTAGAATTTGGCTCCAAAATATGGCTCAGGCATCGAAATTAGAATGTTTGGGATATTTTGAAAACTGCAGGGAGGTTTGGGACAAATATGACCAAACGCCGCTTTCAGTATTTGGCATATGTTGGGTATATAAAGTCGTAATTTCAAAATGCGAATACGTGCAGAGAGCCAGAATTTGGCTCCAAAATATGGCTCAGGCCTCGAAATTAGGTTGTTTGGGATATTTTGAAAACTACAGGGAGATTTGGGACACATGTGACCAAACGCCGCTTTCAGAACTTGGCATATGTTGGGTATAAAATGTCGTATTTTCAAACTGCGAATACGTGCAGAGATCCAGAATTTGGCTACAAAATATGGCTCAGGCCTCGAAATTGGGATGTTTGGGATATTTTAAAAACTGCAGAGGAGTTGGCGCAAATTGTGACTCACTACCACTTTCAGTACTTGGCATATGTTGGGTATAAAAATCGTAATATCAAAATGCGAATACGTGCAAAGAGCCCGAATTTGGCTCCAAAATATTGCTCAGTCCTCGAAATTGGGATGTTTGGGATATTTTGAAAACTGCAGGTGGGTTTCGGACAAATACGACCAAACGCCGCTTTAAGAACTTGGCATATGTTTGGTATCAAAAGTCGTAATTTCAAACTGCGAATACGTGCAGAGAGCCTGAATTTGGCTACAAAATATGGTTCAGGCCTCGAAATTGGAATGTTTGGGATATTTTGAAAACTGCAGGGGAGTTTGTGCAAAATGTGACTCACTGCTGCTTTCAGTACTTGGCATATGTTGGGTATAAAAAGTCGTAATTTCAAACTGTGAATACGTGCAGAGAGCCAGAATTTGGCTCCAAAATATGGCTCAGGCGTCGAAATTGGGATATTTGGGATATTTTGAAAACTGCAGGAGAGTTTGTGCTAAATGTGATTCACTGCTGCTATCAGTACTTGGCATATGTTGGGTATAAAAAGTCGTAATTTCAAACTGCGAATACGTGCAGAGAGCCAGAATTTGGCTCCAAAATATGGCTCAGGCGTCGAAATTGGGATATTTGGGATATTTTGAAAACTGCAGGGGAATTTGTGCAAAAGGTGACTTACTGCTGCATTCAGTACATGGCATATGTTGGGTATAAAACTCGCAATTTAAAACTGCGAATACATGCATAGAGCCAGAATTTGGCTCCAAAATATGGCTCATGCCTTGAAATTGGGATATTTGGAATATTTCGAAAACTGCAGGGGAGTTTGTGCAAAATGTGACTCACTGCCGCTTTCAGGACTTGGCATATGTTGGGTATAAAAAGTCGTTAATTCAAACTGCGAATACGTGCAGAGAGCCAGAATTTGGCTCCAAAATATGGCTCAGGCCTCGTAATTAAGATATTTGGGATATTTTTGAAAACTGCAGGGGAGTTTGTGCAAAATGTAACTCTCTGCTGCTTTCAGTACTTGGCATATGTTGGGTATAAAAAAGTGGTAATTTCAAACTGCGAATACGTGCAGAGAGCTAGAATTTGGCTCCAAAATATGGCTCAGGCATCGAAATTAGGATGTTTGGGATATTTTGAAAACTGCAGGGAGGTTTGGGACAAATATGACCAAACGCCGCTTTCAGTACTTGGCATATGTTGGGTATATAAAGTCGTAATTTCAAATGCGAATACATGCAGAGAGCCAGAATTTGGCTCAGGCCTCGAAATTAGGTTGTTTGGGATATTTTGAAAACTACAGGGAGATTTGGGACACATGTGACCAAACGCCGCTTTCAGAACTTGGCATATGTTGGGTATAAAAAGTCATAATTTCAAACTGCGAATACGTGCAGAGACCCAGAATTTGGCTCCAAATTATGGCTCAGGCCTCGAAATTGGGATATTTGGGATATATCGAAAACTGCAGGGGAGTTTGTTCAAAATGTGACTCAAGGCCACTTTCAGGACTTGGCATATGTTGGGTATAAAAATCGTAATTTCTAACTGCGAATATGTGCATAGAGCCAGAATTTGGCTCCAAAAGATGACTCAGTCCTCGAAATTGGGATGTTTGGGATATTTTGAAAACTGCAGGAGGGATTGAGACAAATGTGATGAAACGCCGCTTTCAGTACTTGGCATATGTTGGGTATAAAAAAGTCGTAATTTCAAACTGCGAATACGTGCAGAGAGCCAGAATTTGGCTCCAAAATATGGCTCAGGCCTCGAAATTGGGATGTGTGGGATATTTCGAAAACTGCAGGGGAGTTTGTTCAAAATGTGACTCAAGGCCACTTTCAGTACTTGGCATATGTTGAGTATAAAAAGTCGTAATTTCACACTGCGAATACGTGCAGATAGCCAGAATTTGGCTCCAAAATATGGCTCAGGCCTCGAAATTGGGATGTGTGGGATATTTTGAAAACTGCAGGAGGGTTTTGGACAAATGTGACCAAACGCAGTTTTCAGTAATTGGCATATGTTGGGTATAACAAGTCGTAATTTCAAACAGCTAATACGTGAAGAGAGCCAGAATTTGGCTCCAAAATATGGCTCAGGCCTCGAAATTGGAATATTTGGGATATATTGAAAACTGCAGGGAGGTTTGGGACTAATGTGACCAAATGCCGCTTTCAGTACTTGGCATATGTTGGGTATAAAAAAGTCGTAATTTCAAACTGAGAATACGTGCAGAGACCCAGAATTTGGCTCCAAAGTATGGCTCAGTTCTCGAAATTGGAATATTTGTGATATTTTGAAAACTGCAGTTGAGTTTGTGCAAAATATGACTCACTGCCGTTTTAAGTACTTGGCATATGTTAGGTATAAAAAGTCCTAATTTAAAACTGCGAATACGTGCAGAGAGCCAGAATTTGGCTCCAAAATATGGCTCAGGCCTCGAAATTGAGATGTTTGGGATATTTTGAAAACTGCAGGGGGGATTGGGACAAATGTGACCAAACGCCGCTTTCAGTACTTGGCATATGTTGGGTATAAAAAAGTCGTAATTTCAAACTGAGAATACGTGCAGAGACCCAGAATTTGGCTCCAAATTATGGCTCAGGCCTCGAAATTGGGATATTTGGGATGTTTCGAAAACTGCAGGGGAATTTGTGTGAAATGTGATTCACTGCCGCTTTCAGGACTTGGCATATGTTGCGTATAAAATGTCGTAATTTCAAACCGCGAATACGTGCATAGAGCCAGAATTTGGCTCCATAATATTGCTCAGGCCTCGAAATTGGGATATTTGGGATATTTTGAAAACTGCAGGGAGGTTTGGGACAAATGTAACCAAACGCCGCATTCAGTACTTGGCATATGATGGGTATAAAAAATTCGTAATTTCAAACTGCGAATACCTGCAGAGAGCCAGAATTTGGCTCCAAAATATGGCTCAGGCCTCGAAATTGCGATATTTAGGATATTTCGAAAACTGCACGGGAGTTTGTGCAAAATGTGACTAACTGCTGCTTTCAGTACTTGTAATATGTTGTGTATAAAAAGTCGTAAATTCAAACTGCGAATATGTGCAGAGAGCCAGAATTTGGCGTCAAAATATGGCTCAGGCGTCGAAATTGGGATATTTGGGATATTTTGAAAACTGCAGGGGAGTTTGTGCAAAATGTGACTCACTGCTGCTTTCAGTTCTTGGCATATGTTGGGTATAAAAAGTCGTAATTTCAAACTGCGAATACGTGCATAGAGCCAGAATTTGGCTCAAAAATATTGCTCAGTCCTCGAAATTGGGATGTTTGGGATATTTTGAAAACTGCAGGAGGGTTAGGGACAAATATGACCAAACGCCGCTTTCAGAACTTGGCATATGTTTGGTATAAAAAGTCGTAATTTCAAACTGCGAATACGTGCAGAGAGAAAGAATTTGGCTTCAAAATATGGCTCAGGCCTCGAAATTGAGATATTTGGGATATTTTGAAAACTGCAGGGGGGATTATGACAAATGTGACCAAACGCCGCTTTCAGTACCTGGCATTTGTTGGGTATAAAAAAGTGGTAATTTCAAACTGCGAATACGTGCAGAGAGCCAGAATTTGGCTCCAAAATATGGCTCAGGCCTCGTAATTAAGATATTTGGGATATTTTTGAAAACTGCAGGGGAGTTTGTGCAAAATGTGACTCTCTGCTGCTTTCAGTACTTGGCATATGTTGGGTATAAAAAGTCGTAATTTCAAACTGCGAATACGTGCAGAGAGCTAGAATTTGGCTCCAAAATATGGCTCAGGCATCGAAATTAGGATGTTTGGGATATTTTGAAAACTGCAGGGAGGTTTGGGACAAATATGACCAAACGCCGCTTTCAGTACTTGGCATATGTTGGGTATATAAAGTCGTAATTTCAAAATGCGAATACATGCAGAGAGCCAGAATTTGGCTCAGGCCTCGAAATTAGGTTGTTTGGGATATTTTGAAAACTTCAGGGAGATTTGGGACACATGTGACCAAACGCCGCTTTCAGAACTTGGCATATGTTGGGTATAAAAAGTCGTAATTTCAAACTGCGAATACGTGCAGAGACCCAGAATTTGGCTCCAAATTATGGCTCAGGCCTCGAAATTGGGATATTTGGGATATATCGAAAACTGCAGGGGAGTTTGTTCAAAATGTGACTCAAGCCCACTTTCAGGACTTGGCATATGTTGGGTATAAAAATCGTAATTTCAAACTGCGAATATGTGCATAGAGCCAGAATTTGGCTCCAAAAGATGACTCAGTCTTCGAAATTGGGATGTTTGGGATATTTTGAAAACTGCAGGAGGGATTGAGACAAATGTGACGAAACGCCGCTTTCAGTACTTGGCATATGTTGGGTATAAAAAAGTCGTAATTTCAAACTGCGAATACGTGCAGAGAGCCAGAATTTGGCTCCAAAATATGGCTCAGGCCTCGAAATTGGGATGTGTGGGATATTTCGAAAACTGCAGGGGAGTTTGTTCAAAATGTGACTCAAGGCCACTTTCAGGACTTGGCATATGTTGGGTATAAAAAACTTGTAATTTCAAACTGCGAAAACGTGCATAGAGCCAGAGTTTGGCTCCAAAATATGGCTCAGGCCTCGAAATTGAGATGTTTGGGATATTTTGAAAACTGCAGGGGGGATTGGAACAAATGTGACCAACGCCGCTCTCAGTACTTGGCATATGTTGGGTATAAAAAGTCGTAATTTCAAACTGGGAATACGTGCATAGAGCCAGAATTTGGCTCCAAAATATTGCTCTGTCCTCGAAATTGGGATGTTTGGGATATTTTGAAAACTGCAGAGGGATTTGGGACAAATATGACCAAACGCCGCTTTCAGAACTTATCATATGTTGGGTATAAAAAGTCGTAATTTCAAACTGCGAATACGTGCAGAGAGCTTGAATTTGGATCCAAAATATGGCTCAGGCCTCGAAAGTGGGATGTTTTGGATATTTTGAAAACTGCAGGGGAGTTTGTGCTAAATGTGACTCACTGCTGCTTTCAGTACTTGGCATATGTTGGGTATAAAAAGTCGTAATTTCAAACTGCGAATACGTGCAGAGAGCCAGAATTTGGCTCCAAAATATGACTCAGGCGTCGAAATTAGGATATTTGGGATATTTCGAAAACTGCAGGGGAGTTTGTGCTAAATGTGATTCACTGCTGCTTTCAGGACTTGGCATATGTTGGGTATACAAAATCGTAATTTCAAACTGCGAATACGTGCAGAGAGTCAGAATTTGGCTCCAAAATATGGCTCAGGTGTCGAAATTGGGATATTTCGGATATTTCGAAAACTGCAAGGGAGTTTGTGCAAAATGTGACTCACTGCCGCTTTCAAGACTTGGCATATGTTGGGTATAAAAAGTCGTAATTTTAAACTACGAATACCTTCAGAGAGCCAGAATTTGGCTCCAAAATATGGCTCAGGCGCCGAAATTGGGATGTTTTGGATATTTTGAAAACTGCAGGGGGAATTGGGACAAATGTGACCAACGCCGCTTTCAGTACTTGGCATATGTTGAGTATAAAAAGTCGTAATTTCACACTGCGAATACGTGCAGATAGCCAGAATTTCGCTACAAAATATGGCTCAGGCCTCGAATATGGGATGTTTGGGATATTTTGAAAACTGCAAGGGAGTTTGTGCAAAATGTGACTCACTGCTGCTTTCAGTACTTGTAATATGTTGTGTATAAAAAGTCGTAAATTCAAACTGCGAATATGTGCAGAGAGCCAGAATTTGGCGCCAAAATATGGCTCAGGCGTCGAAATTGGGACATTTGGGATATTTTGAAAACTGCAGGGGAGTTTGTGCAAAATGTGACTCACTGCTGCTTTCAGTTCTTGGCATATGTTGGGTATAAAAAGTCGTAATTTCAAACTGCGAATACGTGCATAGAGCCAGAATTTGGCTCAAAAATATTGCTCAGTCCTCGAAATTGGGATGTTTGGGATATTTTGAAAACTGCAGGAGGGTTTGGGACAAATATGACCAAACGCCGCTTTCAGAACTTGGCATATGTTTGGTATAAAAAGTCGTAATTTCAAACTGCAAATACGTGCAGAGAGAAAGAATTTGGCTCCAAAATATGGCTCAGGCCTCGAAATTGAGATATTTGGGATATTTTGAAAACTGCAGGGGGGATTATGACAAATGTGACCAAACGCCGCTTTCAGTACCTGGCATATGTTGGGTATAAAAAAGTGGTAATTTCAAACTGCGAATACGTGCAGAGAGCCAGAATTTGGCTCCAAAATATGGCTCAGGCCTCGTAATTAAGATATTTGGGATATTTTTGAAAACTGCAGGGGAGTTTGTGCAAAATGTGACTCTCTGCTGCTTTCAGTACTTGGCATATGTTGGGTATAAAAAGTCGTAATTTCAAACTGCGAATACGTGCAGAGAGCTAGAATTTGGCTCCAAAATATGGCTCAGGCATCGAAATCAGAATGTTTGGGATATTTTGAAAACTGCAGGGATGTTTGGGACAAATATGACCAAACGCCGCTTTCAGTACTTGGCATATGTTGGGTATATAAATTCGTAATTTCAAAATGCGAATACGTGCAGAGAGCCAGAATTTGGCTCCAAAATATGGCTCAGGCCTCGAAATTAGGTTGTTTGGGATATTTTGAAAACTACAGGGAGATTTGGGAAACATGTGACCAAACGCCGCTTTCAGAACTTGGCATATGTTGGGTATAAAATGTCGTATTTTCAAACTGCGAATACGTGCAGAGATCCAGAATTTGGCTACAAAATATGGCTCAGGCCTCGAAATTGGGATGTTTGGGATGTTTTAAAAACTGCAGAGGAGTTGGCGCAAATTGTGACTCACTACCACTTTCAGTACTTGGCATATGTTGGGTATAAAAATCGTAATATCAAAATGCGAATACGTGCAAAGAGCCCGAATTTGGCTCCAAAATATTGCTCAGTCCTCGAAATTGGGATGTTTGGGATATTTTGAAAACTGCAGGTGGGTTTCGGACAAATACGACCAAACGCCGCTTTAAGAACTTGGCATATGTTTGGTATCAAAAGTCGTAATTTCAAACTGCGAATACGTGCAGAGAGCCTGAATTTGGCTACAAAATATGGTTCAGGCCTCGAAATTGGAATGTTTGGGATATTTTGAAAACTGCAGGGGAGTTTGTGCAAAATGTGACTCACTGCTGCTTTCAGTACTTGGCATATGTTGGGTATAAAAAGTCATAATTTCAAACTGCGAATACGTGCAGAGAGCCAGAATTTGGCTCCAAAATATGGCTCAGGCGTCGAAATTGGGATATTTGGGATATTTTGAAAACTGCTGGGGAGTTTGTGCAAAATGTGACTCACTGCTGCTTTCAGTACTTGGCATATGTTGGGTATAAAAAGTCGTAATTTCAAACTGTGAATACGTGCAGAGAGCCAGAATTTGGCTCCAAAATATGGCTCAGGCGTCGAAATTGGGATATTTGGGATATTTTGAAAACTGCAGGAGAGTTTGTGCTAAATGTGATTCACTGCTGCTATCAGTACTTGGCATATGTTGGGTATAAAAAGTCGTAATTTCAAACTGCGAATACGTGCAGAGAGCCAGAATTTGGCTCCAAAATATGGCTCAGGCGTCGAAATTGGGATATTTGGGATATTTTGAAAACTGCAGGGGAATTTGTGCAAAAGGTGACTTACTGCTGCTTTCAGTACATGGCATATGTTGGGTATAAAACTCGCAATTTAAAACTGCGAATACATGCATAGAGCCAGAATTTGGCTCCAAAATATGGCTCATGCCTTGAAATTGGGATATTTGGAATATTTCGAAAACTGCAGGGGAGTTTGTGCAAAATGTGACTCACTGCCGCTTTCAGGACTTGGCATATGTTGGGTATAAAAAGTCGTTAATTCAATCTGCGAATTTGTGCATAGAGCCAGAATTTGGCTCCAAAATATGGCTCAGGCCTTGAAATTGGGATGTATAGGATATTTTAAAAACTGCAGGGAGGTTTGGGACAAATATGACCAAACGCATTTGCATATGTTGGGTATAAAAAAGTCGTAATTTCAAAATGCGAATACGTGCAGAGAGCCAGAATTTGGCTCCAAAATATGGCTCATGCATCGAAATTGGGATATTTGGGATATTTTGAAAACTACAGGGGAGTTTGTGCAAAATGTGACACACTGCTGCTTTCAGTACTTGGCATATGTTGGGTATAAAAGTCGTATTTTCAAACTGCGAATACGTGCAGAGATCCAGAATTTGGCTACAAAATATGGCTCAGGCCTCGAAATTGGGATGTTTGGGATATTTTAAAAACTGCAGAGGAGTTGGCGCAAATTGTGACTCACTGCCACTTTCAGTACTTGGCATATGTTGGGTATAAAAAGTCGTAATATCAAAATATGAATACGTGCAGAGAGCCTGACGTTGGCTCCAAATTATGACTGAGGCCTCGATATTGGGATGTTTGGGATATTTAGAAAACTGCAGGGAGGTTTGGGACAAATGTTACCAAACGCCACTTTCAGTACTTGTCATATGTTGGGCATAAAAAAGTCGCAATTTCAAACTGCGAATACGTGCATAGAGCCAGAATTTAGCTCCAAAATATGGCTCAGGCCTCGAAATTGGGATATTTGGAATATTTCGAAAACTGCAGGGGAGTTTGTGCAAAATGTGACTCACTGCCGCTTTCAGGACTTGGCATATATTTGGGTATAAAAGTTCGTAATTTCAAACTGCGAATACGTGCAGAAAGCCAGAATTTGGCTCCAAAATATGGCTCAGGTCTCGAAATTGGGATGTTTGGGATATTTTGAAAACTGCAGGGGGGTTTGCAACAAATTTCACCAAACGCCACTTTCAGTACTTGGCATATGTTGGGTATAAAAAAGTCGTAATTTCAAACTGAGAATACGTGCAGAGAGCCAGAATTTGGCTCCAAAATATAGCTCAGGCCTCAAAATTGGGATATTTGGGATATTTCGAAAACTGTAGGGGAGTTTGTGTGAAATGTGACTCACTGCTGCTTTCAGGACTTGGCATATGTTGGTTATAAAATGTCGTAATTTCAAACCGCGAATACGTGCATAGAGCAAAAATTTGCCTCCAAAATATGGCTAAGGCCTCGAAATTGGGATGTTTGGGAAATTTGAAAACTACAGGGGAGTTTGCGCAAAATGTGACTCACTGCCACTTTCAGTACTTGGCATATGTTGGGTATAAAAAGTCGTAATATCAAAATATGAATACGTGCAGAGAGCCAGACGTTGGCTCCAAAATATGGCTCAGCCATCGATATTGGGATGTTTGGGATATTTTGAAAACTGCAGGGAGGTTTGGGACAAATATGACCAAACGTCGCTTTCAGTACTTGGCATATGTTGGGTATATAAAACAGTAATTTCAAACTGCGAATACGTGCAGAGTGCCAGAATTTGGCTCCAAAATATGGCTCAGGCCTCGAAATTGGGATGTTTAGGATATTTTAAAAACTGCAGGGAGGTTTGGGACAAATATGACCAAACGCATTTGCATATGTTGGGTATAAAAAAGTCGTAATTTCAAAATGCGAATACGTGCAGAGAGCCAGAATTTGGCTCCAAAATATGGCTCATGCATCGAAATTGGGATATTTGGGATATTTTGAAAACTGCAGGGGAGGTTGTGCAAAATGTGACTCACTGCTGCTTTCAGTACTTGGCATATGTTGGGTATAAAAGACCTATTTTCAAACTGCGAATACGTGCAGAGATCCAGAATTTGGCTACAAAATATGGCTCAGGCCTCGAAATTGGGATGTTTGGGATATTTTAAAAACTGCAGAGGAGTTGGCGCAAATTGTGACTCACTGCCACTTTCAGTACTTGGCATATGTTGGGTATAAAAACCGTAATTTCAAACTGCGAATACGTGCAGAGAGCCTGAATTTGGCTCCAAAATATGGCTCAGGCCTTGAAATTGAGATGTTTGGGATATTTTGAAAACTGCAAGGGAGTTTGCGCAACATGTGACTCACTGCCACTTTCATTACTTGTCATATGTTGGGTAAAAGGTCGTAATATCAAAACATGAATACGTGCAGAGAGCCAGACGTTGGCTCCAAAATATGACTCAGGCCTCGATATTGGGATGTTTGGGATATTTAGAAAACTGCAGGGAGGTTTGGGAGAAATGTGACCAAACGCCACTTTCAGTACTTGGCTATGTTGGGCATAAAAAAGTCGCAATTTCAAACAGCGAATACGTGCATACGTGCAGAGAGCCAGAATTTGGCTCCAAAACATGGCTAAGGCCACGAAATTGGGATATTTGTGATATTTGAAAACTGCAGGGAGTTTGTGCAAAATGTGACTCACTGCTTTCGGTACTTGGCATATGTTGGGTATAACAATTCTTAATTTCAAACTGCGAATACGTGCAGAGAGCCAGAATTTGGCTCCAAAATATGGCTCAGGCCTCGAAATTGGTATATTTGGGATATTTCGAAAACTGCAGGGGAGTTTGTGCGAAATGTGACTAACTGCCGCTTTCAGGACTTGGCATATGTTGGGTATAAAATGTCGTAATTTCAAACCGCGAAAACGTGCGTAGAACCAAAATTTGCCTCCAAAATTATGGCTCAGGCCTCGAAATTGGGATGTTTGGGATATTTTGAAAACTGCAGAGGAGTTTGCGCAAAATGTGACTCACTGCCACTTTCAGTACTTGGCATATGTTGGGTTTAAAAATTCGTAATATAAAATATGAATACGTGCAGAGAGTCAGACGTTGGCTCCAAAATATGGCTCAGCCTCGATATTGGGATGTTTGGGATATTTTGAAAACTGCAGGGAGGTTTGGGACAAATGTAACCAAACTTCGCTTTCAGTACCTGGCATATGTTGGGTATAAAAAGTCGCAATTTCAAACTGCGAATACGTGCAGAGAGCCAGCATTTTGCTCCAAAACATGGCTAAGGCCTCGAAATTGGGATATTTGGGATATTTTGAAAACTGCAGGGGAGTTTGTGCAAAATGTGACTCACTGCTGCTTTCAGTACTTGGCATATGTTGGGTATAAAAGTTCGTAATTTCAAACTGCGAATACGTGCAGAGAGCTAGAATTTGGCTCCAAAATATGGCTCAGGCCTCGAAATTAGGATGTTTGGGATATTTTGAAAACTGCAGAGGAGTTTGCGCAAATGTAACTCACTGCCACTTTCAGATACTGATATATGTTGGGTTTAAAAATTCGTAATATCAAAATATGAATACGTGCAGAGAGTCAGACGTTGGCTCCAAAATATGGCTCAGGCCTCGAAATTAGGATGTTTGGGATATTTTGAAAACTGCAGAGGAGTTTGCTCAAAATGTGACTCACTGCCACTTTCAGTACTTGGCATATGTTGGGTATAAAAAGTCGTAATATCAAAATATGAATACGTGCAGAGAGCCAGAATTTGGCTCCAAAATATGCCTCAGGCCTCGAAATTGGGATATTTGGGATATTTTGAAAACTGCAGGGAGGTTTCGGACAAATGTTAATAAACGCCGCATTCAGTACTTGGCATATGTTGCGTATATAAAGTCGTAATTTTAAACTGCCAATACGTGCAGAAAGCCAGAATTTTGCTCCAAACTATGGCTCAGGCCTCGAAATTAGCATGTTTGGGATATTTTGAAAACTGCAGGGAGGTTTGGGACAAATGTTAATAAACGCCGCATTCAGTACTTGGCATTTGTTGGGTATAAAAAGTCGTAATTTCAAACTGCGAATACGTGCTGAGAGCCAGAATTTGGCTCCAAAATATGGCTCAGGCCTCGAAATTGAGATGTTTAGGATATTTTGAAAACTGCAGGGGAGATTGGGACTAATTTGATAAAACGGCGGTTTCAGTACTTGGCATATGTTGAGTATTAAATTCGCAATTTCAAAGTGCCAATACGTGCAGAGACCCAGAATTTGGACCCAAATTATGGCTCAGGCCTCGAAATTGGGATATTTGGGATATTTTTGAAAACGGCATGGGATTTTGTGCCAAATGTGACTCAATGCCGCTCTCAGGACTTGGCATATGTTGGGTATAAAAAAGTCGTAATTTCAAACTGAGAATACGTGCAGAGAGCCAGAATTTGGCTCCAAAATATAGCTCAGGCCTCAAAATTGGGATATTTGGGATATTTCGAAAACTGTAGGGGAGTTTGTGTGAAATGTGACTCACTGCTGCTTTCAGGACTTGGCATATGTTGGTTATAAAATGTCGTAATTTCAAACCGCGAATACGTGCATAGAGCAAAAATTTGCCTCCAAAATATGGCTAAGGCCTCGAAATTGGGATGTTTGGGATATTTTGAAAACTACAGGGGAGTTTGCGCAAAATGTGACTCACTGCCACTTTCAGTACTTGGCATATGTTGGGTATAAAAAGTCGTAATATCAAAATATGAATACGTGCAGAGAGCCAGACGTTGGCTCCAAAATATGGCTCAACCATCGATATTGGGATGTTTGGGATATTTTGAAAACTGCAGGGAGGTTTGGGACAAATATGACCAAACGTCGCTTTCAGTACTTGGCATATGTTGGGTATATAAAATCGTAATTTCAAACTGCGAATACGTGCAGAGTGCCAGAATTTGGCTCCAAAATATGGCTCAGGCCTCGAAATTAGCATGTTTGGGATATTTTGAAAACTGCAGGGAGCTTTGGGACAAATATGACCAAACTCCGCTTTTAGTACTTGGCATAAGTTGGGTATAAAAAGTCGTAATTTCAAACTGCGAATACGTGCAGAGAGCCAGAATTTGGCTCCAAAACATGGCAAAGGCCACGAAATTGGGATATTTGTGATATTTTGAAAACTGCAGGGGAGTTTGTCAAAATGTGACTCACTGCTGCTTTCAGTACTTAGCATATGTTGGGTATAAAAAGTCGTAATTTCAAACTGCGAATACGTGCAGAGAGCCAGAATTTGGCTCCAAAATATGGCTCAGGCCTCGAAATTAGCATGTTTGGGATATTTTGAAAACTGCAGGGAGCTTTGGGACAAATGTGACCAAACGCCGCTTTCAGTACTTGGCATAAGTTGGGTATAAAAAGTCGTAATTTCAAACTGCGAATACGTGCAGAGAGCCTGAATTTGGCTCCAAAATATGGCTCAGGCCTTGAAATTGAGATGTTTGGGATATTTTGAAAACTGCAAGGGAGTTTGCGCAACATGTGACTCACTGCCACTTTCATTACTTGTCATATGTTGGGTATAAAAGGTCGTAATATCAAAACATGAATACGTGCAGAGAGCCAGACGTTGGCTCCAAAATATGACTCAGGCCTCGATATTGGGATGTTTGGGATATTTAGAAAACTGCAGGGAGGTTTGGGAGAAATGTGACCAAACGCCACTTTCAGTACTTGGCTTATGTTGGGCATAAAAAAGTCGCAATTTCAAACAGCGAATACGTGCAGAGAGCCAGAATTTGGCTCCAAAACATGGCTAAGGCCACGAAATTGGGATATTTGTGATATTTTGAAAACTGCAGGGGAGTTTGTGCAAAATGTGACTCACTGCTGCTTTCGGTACTTGGCATATGTTGGGTATAAAAATTCTTAATTTCAAACTGCGAATACGTGCAGAGAGCCAGAATTTGGCTCCAAAATATGGCTCAGGCCTCGAAATTGAGATGTTTAGGATATTTTGAAAACTGCAGGGGAGATTGGGACTAATTTGATAAAACGGCGGTTTCAGTACTTGGCATATGTTGAGTAATAAATTCGCAATTTCAAAGTGCCAATACGTGCAGAGACCCAGAATTTGGACCCAAATTATGGCTCAGGCCTCGAAATTGGGATATTTGGGATATTTTTGAAAACGGCATGGGATTTTGTGCCAAATGTGACTCAATGCCGCTCTCAGGACTTGGCATATGTTGGGTATAAAAATTATTAATTTCAAACTGCGAATACGTGCAGAGAGCCAGAATTTGGCTCCAAAATATGACTCAGGCCTCGAAATTGGTATATTTGGGATATTTCGAAAACTGCAGGGGAGTTTGTGCGAAATGTGACTCACTGCCACTTTCAGTAATTGGCATATGTTGGGTATAAAATGTCGTAATTTCAAACCGCGAAAACGTGCATAGAACCAAAATTTGCCTCCAAAATATGGCTCAGGCCTCGAAATTGGGATATTTGGGATATTTTGAAAACTGCAGAGGAGTTTGAGCAAAATGTGACTCACTGCCACTTTCAGTACTTGGCATATGTTGGGTTTAAAAATTCGTAATATCAAAATATGAATACGTGCAGAGAGTCAGACGTTGGCTCCAAAATATGGCTCAGCCCTCGATATTGGGATGGTTGGGATATTTTGAAAACTGCAGGGAGGTTTGGGACAAATGTAACCAAACTTCGCTTTCAGTACTTGGCATATGTTGGGTATAAACAAGTCGCAATTTCAAACTGCGAATACGTGCAGAGAGCCAGCATTTTGCTCCAAAACAGGGCCAAGGCCTCGAAATTGGGATATTTGGGATATTTTGAAAACTGCAGGGGAGTTTGTGCAAAATGTGACTCACTGCTGCTTTCAGTACTTGGCATATGTTGGGTATAAAAGTTCGTAATTTCAAACTGCGAATACGTGCAGAGAGCCAGAATTTGGCTCCAAAATATGGCTCAGGCTTCGAAATTGGGATATTTGGGATATTTCGAAAACTGCAGGGGAGTTTGCGCAAAATGTGACTCACTGCCACTTTCAGTACTTGGCATATGTGGGTATAAAAAGTCGTAATATCAAAATATGAATACGTGCAGAGAGCCAGAATTTGGCTCCAAAATATGCCTCAGGCCTCGAAATTGGGATATTTGGGATATTTTGAAAACTGCAGGGAGGTTTCGGACAAATGTTAATAAACGCCGCATTCAGTACTTGGCATATGTTGCGTATATAAAGTCGTAATTTTAAACTGCCAATACGTGCAGAAAGCCAGAATTTTGCTCCAAACTATGGCTCAGGCCTCGAAATTAGCATGTTTGGGATATTTTGAAAACTGCAGGGAGGTTTGGGACAAATGTTAATAAACGCCGCATTCAGTACTTGGCATTTGTTGGGTATAAAAAGTCGTAATTTCAAACTGCGAATACGTGCTGAGAGCCAGAATTTGGCTCCAAAATATGGCTCAGGCCTCGAAATTGAGATGTTTAGGATATTTTGAAAACTGCAGGGGAGATTGGGACTAATTTGATAAAACGGCGGTTTCAGTACTTGGCATATGTTGAGTATTAAATTCGCAATTTCAAAGTGCCAATGAAGAGACCCAGTATTTGGACCCATATTATGGCTCAGGCCTCGAAATTGGGATATTTGGGATATTTTTGAAAACGGCATGGGAGTTTGTGCCAAATGTGACTCAATGCCGCTCTCAGGACTTGGAATATGTTGGGTATAAAAAGTCGTAATTTCTAACTGCGAATACGTGCAGAGCACCAGAATTTGGCTCCAAAATATGCCTCAGGCCTCGAAATTGGGATATTTGGGATATTTTGAAAACTGCAGGGAGGTTTGGGACATTTGTAACCATTTTCAGTACTTGGCATATGTTGGGTATAAAAAAGTCGTAATTTCAAACCGCGAATACGTGCATAGAGCCAAAATTTGCCTCCAAAATATGGCTAAGGCCTCGAAATTGGGATGTTTGGGATATTTTGAAAACTACAGGGGAGTGTGCGCCAAATGTGTGAATCTGCCACTTTCAGTACGTTGGCTCCAAAATATGGCTCAGCCCTCATATTGGGATGTTTGGGATATCTTGAAAACTGCAGGGAGGTTTGGGACAAATGTAACCAAACGCCGCTTTCAGTACTTGGCATATGCTGGGTACAAAAATGTCGTAATTTCAAACTGCGAATACATGCAGAGAGCTTGAATTTGGCTCCAAATTATGACTCAGGCCTCGAAATTGGGATATTGGGATATTTTGTAAACAGAAGGGAGGTTTGGGACAAATGTACCCAAACTTTGCTTTCAGTTTTTGGCATATGTTGGGTATAAACAAGTCTCAATTTCAAACTGCGAATACGTGCAGAGAGCCAGCATTTTGCTCCAAAACATGGCTAAGGCCTCGAAATTCGGATATTTAGGATATTTTGAAAACTTCAGGGGAGTTTGTGCAAAATGTGACTCACTGCTGCTTTCAGTACTTGGCATATGTTGGGTATAAAAGTTCGTAATTTCAAACTGCGAATACGTGCAGAGAGCCAGAATTTGGCTCCAAAATATGGCTCGGGCTTCGAAATTGGGATATTTGGGATATTTCGAAAACTGCAGGGGAGTTTGTGCAAAATGTGACTCACTGCCGCTTTCAGGACTTGGCATATGTTGGGTATAAAATGTCGTAATTTCAAACCGCGAAAACGTGCATAGAACCAAAATTTGCCTCCAAAATATGGCTCAGGCCTCGAAATTAGGATGTTTGGGATATTTTGAAAACTGCAGAGGAGTTTGCGCAAAATGTAACTCACTGCCACTTTCAGTACTTGGCATATGTTGGGTTTAAAAATTCGTAATATCAAAATATGAATACGTGCAGAGAGTCAGACGTTGGCTCCAAAATATGGCTCAGGCCTCGAAATTAGGATGTTTGGGATATTTTGAAAACTGCAGAGGAGTTTGCTCAAAATGTGACTCACTGCCACTTTCAGTACTTGGCATATGTTGGGTATAAAAAGTCGTAATATCAAAATATGAATACGTGCAGAGAGCCAGAATTTGGCTCCAAAATATGCCTCAGGCCTCGAAATTGGGATATTTGGGATATTTTGAAAACTGCAGGGAGGTTTCGGACAAATGTTAATAAACGCCGCATTCAGTACTTGGCATATGTTGCGTATATAAAGTCGTAATTTTAAACTGCCAATACGTGCAGAAAGCCAGAATTTTGCTCCAAACTATGGCTCAGGCCTCGAAATTAGCATGTTTGGGATATTTTGAAAACTGCAGGGAGGTTTGGGACAAATGTTAATAAACGCCGCATTCAGTACTTGGCATTTGTTGGGTATAAAAAGTCGTAATTTCAAACTGCGAATACGTGCTGAGAGCCAGAATTTGGCTCCAAAATATGGCTCAGGCCTCGAAATTGAGATGTTTAGGATATTTTGAAAACTGCAGGGGAGATTGGGACTAATTTGATAAAACGGCGGTTTCAGTACTTGGCATATGTTGAGTATTAAATTCGCAATTTCAAAGTGCCAATACGTGCAGAGACCCAGAATTTGGACCCAAATTATGGCTCAGGCCTCGAAATTGGGATATTTGGGATATTTTGAAAACGGCATGGGATTTTGTGCCAAATGTGACTCAATGCCGCTCTCAGGACTTGGCATATGTTGGGTATAAAAAAGTCGTAATTTCAAACTGAGAATACGTGCAGAGAGCCAGAATTTGGCTCCAAAATATAGCTCAGGCCTCAAAATTGGGATATTTGGGATATTTCGAAAACTGTAGGGGAGTTTGTGTGAAATGTGACTCACTGCTGCTTTCAGGACTTGGCATATGTTGGTTATAAAATGTCGTAATTTCAAACCGCGAATACGTGCATAGAGCAAAAATTTGCCTCCAAAATATGGCTAAGGCCTCGAAATTGGGATGTTTGGGATATTTGAAAACTACAGGGGAGTTTGCGCAAAATGTGACTCACTGCCACTTTCAGTACTTGGCATATGTTGGGTATAAAAAGTCGTAATATCAAAATATGAATACGTGCAGAGAGCCAGACGTTGGCCCCAAAATATGGCTCAACCATCGATATTGGGATGTTTGGGATATTTTGAAAACTGCAGGGAGGTTTGGGACAAATATGACCAAACGTCGCTTTCAGTACTTGGCATATGTTGGGTATATAAAACCGTAATTTCAAACTGCGAATACGTGCAGAGTGCCAGAATTTGGCTCCAAAATATGGCTCAGGCCTCGAAATTAGCATGTTTGGGATATTTTGAAAACTGCAGGGAGCTTTGGGACAAATATGACCAAACTCCGCTTTTAGTACTTGGCATAAGTTGGGTATAAAAAGTCGTAATTTCAAACTGCGAATACGTGCAGAGAGCCAGCATTTTGCTCTAAAACATGGCTAAGGCCTCGAAATTTGGATATTTGGGATATTTTGAAAACTGCAGGGGAGTTTGTGCAAAATGTGACTCACTGCTGCTTTCAGTACTTGGCATATATTTGGGTATAAAAGTTCGTAATTTCAAACTGCGAATACGTGCAGAGAGCCAGAATTTGGCTCCAAAATATGGCTCAGGCTTCGAAATTGGGATATTTGGGATATTTCGAAAACTGCAGGGGAGTTTGTGCAAAATGTGTCTCACTGCCGCTTTCAAGACTTGGAATATGTTGGGTATAAAATGTCGTAATTTCAACCGCGAAAACGTGCATAGAGCCAAAATTTGCCTCCAAAATATGGCTCAGGCCTCGAAATTGGGATGTTTGGGATATTTTGAAAACTGCAGGGGAGTTTGCGCAAAATGTGACGCACTGCCACTTTCAGTACTTGGCATATGTTGGGTATAAAAAGTCATAATATCAAAATATGAATACGTGCAGAGAGCCAGAATTTGGCTCCAAAATTTTGCCTCAGGCCTCGAAATTGGGATATTTGGGATATTTTGAAAACTGCAGGGAGGTTCGGACAAATGTGACCAAACGCCACTTTCAGTACTTGGCATATGTTGGGTATATAAAGTCGTAATTTCAAACAGCGAAAACGTGCATAGAGCCAGAATTTGGCTCCAAAATATGGCTCAGGCCTCGAAATTGGGATATTTGGGATATTTCGAAAACTGCATGGGAGTTTTTGTGAAATGTGACTAACTGCCGCTTTCAGGACTTGGCATATGTTGGGTATAAAATATCGTAATTTCAAACAGCGAACACGTGCATAGAGCCAGAATTTGGCTCCAAAATATGGCTCAGGCTTCGAAATTGGGATGTTTGGGATATTTTGAAAAACTGCAGGGGGGGGGGGGTTTGGGACAAATGTCACCAAACGCCGCTTTCAGGACTTGGCATATGTTGGGTATAAAAAAGTCGTAATTTCAAACTGCGAATACGTGCAGAAAGCCAGAATTTGGCTCCAAAATATGGCTCAGGTCTCGAAATTGGGATGTTTGGGATATTTTGAAAACTGCAGGGGGGTTTGCAACAAATTTCACCAAACGCCACTTTCAGTACTTGGCATATGTTGGGTATAAAAAAGTCGTAATTTCAAACTGAGAATACGTGCAGAGAGCCAGAATTTGGCTCCAAAATATAGCTCAGGCCTCAAAATTGGGATATTTGGGATATTTCGAAAACTGTAGGGGAGTTTGTGTGAAATGTGACTCACTGCTGCTTTCAGGACTTGGCATATGTTGGTTATAAAATGTCGTAATTTCAAACCGCGAATACGTGCATAGAGCAAAAATTTGCCTCCAAAATATGGCTAAGGCCTCGAAATTGGATGTTTGGGAAATTTTGAAAACTACAGGGGAGTTTGCGCAAAATGTGACTCACTGCCACTTTCAGTACTTGGCATATGTTGGGTATAAAAAGTCGTAATATCAAAATATGAATACGTGCAGAGAGCCAGACGTTGGCTCCAAAATATGGCTCAGCCATCGATATTGGGATGTTTGGGATATTTTGAAAACTGCAGGGAGGTTTGGGACAAATATGACCAAACGTCGCTTTCAGTACTTGGCATATGTTGGGTATATAAAACAGTAATTTCAAACTGCGAATACGTGCAGAGTGCCAGAATTTGGCTCCAAAATATGGCTCAGGCCTCGAAATTAGGATGTTTGGGATATTTTGAAAACTGCAGGGAGCTTTGGGACAAATATAACCAAACGCCGCTTTTAGTACTTGGCATAAGTTGGGTATAAAAATTCGTAATTTCAAACTGCGAATACGTGCAGAGAGACAGAATTTGGCTCCAAACATGGCAAAGGCCACGAAATTGGGATATTTGTGATATTTTGAAAACTGCAGGGGAGTTTGTGCAAAATGTGACTCACTGCTGCTTTCAGTACTTAGCATATGTTGGGTATAAAAAGTCGTAATTTCAAACTGCGAATACGTGCAGAGAGCCAGAATTTGTCTCCAAAACATGGCTCAGGCCTCGAAATTGGTATATTTGGGATATTTCGAAAACTGCAGGGGAGTTTGTGCGAAATGTGACTAACTGCCGCTTTCAGGACTTGGCATATGTTGGGTATAAAAAGTCGTAATATCAAAATATGAATACGTGCAGAGAGCCAGACGTTGGCTCTAAAATATGGCTCAGCCATCGATATTGGGATGTTTAGGATATTTTGAAAACTGCAGGGAGGTTTGGGACAAATATGACCAAACGTCGCTTTCAGTACTTGGCATATGTTGGGTATATAAAACAGTAATTTCAAACTGCGAATACGTGCAGAGTGCCAGAATTTGGCTCCAAAATATGGCTCAGGCCTCGAAATTGGGATGTTTAGGATATTTTAAAAACTGCAGGGAGGTTTGGGACAAATATGACCAAACGCATTTGCATATGTTGGGTATAAAAAAGTCGTAATTTCAAAATGCGAATACGTGCAGAGAGCCAGAATTTGGCTCCAAAATATGGCTCATGCATCGAAATTGGGATATTTGGGATATTTTGAAAACTGCAGGGGAGGTTGTGCAAAATGTGACTCACTGCTGCTTTCAGTACTTGGCATATGTTGGGTATAAAAGACCTATTTTCAAACTGCGAATACGTGCAGAGATCCAGAATTTGGCTACAAAATATGGCTCAGGCCTCGAAATTGGGATGTTTGGGATATTTTAAAAACTGCAGAGGAGTTGGCGCAAATTGTGACTCACTGCCACTTTCAGTACTTGGCATATGTTGGGTATATAAAACCGTAATTTCAAACTGCGAATACGTGCAGAGAGCCTGAATTTGGCTCCAAAATATGGCTCAGGCCTTGAAATTGAGATGTTTGGGATATTTTGAAAACTGCAAGGGAGTTTGCGCAACATGTGACTCACTGCCACTTTCATTACTTGTCATATGTTGGGTATAAAAGGTCGTAATATCAAAACATGAATACGTGCAGAGAGCCAGACGTTGGCTCCGAAATATGACTCAGGCCTCGATATTGGGATGTTTGGGATATTTAGAAAACTGCAGGGAGGTTTGGGAGAAATGTGACCAAACGCCACTTTCAGTACTTGGCTATGTTGGGCATAAAAAAGTCGCAATTTCAAACAGCGAATACGTGCAGAGAGCCAGAATTTGGCTCCAAAACATGGCTAAGGCCACGAAATTGGGATATTTGTGATATTTTGAAAACTGCAGGGGAGTTTGTGCGAAATGTGACTAACTGCCGCTTTCAGGACTTGGCATATGTTGGGTATAAAATGTCGTAATTTCAAACCGCGAAAACGTGCGTAGAACCAAAATTTGCCTCCAAAATATGGCTCAGGCCTCGAAATTGGGATGTTTGGGATATTTTGAAAACTGCAGAGGAGTTTCCGCAAAATGTGACTCACTGCCACTTTCAGTACTTGGCATATGTTGGGTTTAAAAATTCGTAATATAAAAATATGAATACGTGCAGAGAGTCAGACGTTG
The DNA here is from genome assembly GCF_040958095.1 of Procambarus clarkii. Classification (NCBI taxonomy): domain Eukaryota; kingdom Metazoa; phylum Arthropoda; class Malacostraca; order Decapoda; family Cambaridae; genus Procambarus; species Procambarus clarkii. Next base: position 189,876 of record NW_027189396.1, on the reverse strand, counting down.
GCTCCAAAATATGGCTCAGCCCTCGATATTGGGATGTTTGGGATATTTTGAAAACTGCAGGGAGGTTTGGGACAAATGTAACCAAACTTCGCTTTCAGTACCTGGCATATGTTGGGTATAAACAAGTCGCAATTTCAAACTGCGAATACGTGCAGAGAGCCAGCATTTTGCTCCAAAACATGGCTAAGGCCTCGAAATTGGGATATTTGGGATATTTTGAAAACTGCAGGGGAGTTTGTGCAAAATGTGACTCACTGCTGCTTTCAGTACTTGGCATATGTTGGGTGTAAAAGTTCGTAATTTCAAACTGCGAATACGTGCAGAGAGCTAGAATTTGGCTCCAAAATATGGCTCAGGCTTCGAAATTGGGATATTTGGGATATTTCGAAAACTGCAGGGGAGTTTGCGCAAAATGTGACTCACTGCCACTTTCAGTACTTGGCATATGTTGGGTATAAAAAGTCGTAATATCAAAATATGAATACGTGCAGAGAGCCAGAATTTGGCTCCAAAATATGCCTCAGGCCTCGAAATTGGGATATTTGGGATATTTTGAAAACTGCAGGGAGGTTTCGGACAAATGTTAATAAACGCCGCATTCAGTACTTGGCATATGTTGCGTATATAAAGTCGTAATTTTAAACTGCCAATACGTGCAGAAAGCCAGAATTTTGCTCCAAACTATGGCTTAGGCCTCGAAATTAGCATGTTTGGGATATTTTGAAAACTGCAGGGAGGTTTGGGACAAATGTTAATAAACGCCGCATTCAGTACTTGGCATTTGTTGGGTATAAAAAGTCGTAATTTCAAACTGCGAATACGTGCTGAGAGCCAGAATTTGGCTCCAAAATATGGCTCAGGCCTCGAAATTGAGATGTTTAGGATATTTTGAAAACTGCAGGGGAGATTGGGACTAATTTGATAAAACGGCGGTTTCAGTACTTGGCATATGTTGAGTATTAAATTCGCAATTTCAAAGTGCCAATACGTGCAGAGACCCAGAATTTGGACCCAAATTATGGCTCAGGCCTCGAAATTGGGATATTTGGGATATTTTTGAAAACGGCATGGGATTTTGTGCCAAATGTGACTCAATGCCGCTCTCAGGACTTGGCATATGTTGGGTATAAAAAAGTCGTAATTTCAAACTGAGAATACGTGCAGAGAGCCAGAATTTGGCTCCAAAATATAGCTCAGGCCTCAAAATTGGAATATTTGGGATATTTCGAAAACTGTAGGGGAGTTTGTGTGAAATGTGACTCACTGCTGCTTTCAGGACTTGGCATATGTTGGTTATAAAATGTCGTAATTTCAAACCGCGAATACGTGCATAGAGCAAAAATTTGCCTCCAAAATATGGCTAAGGCCTCGAAATTGGGATGTTTGGGATATTTTGAAAACTACAGGGGAGTTTGCGCAAAATGTGACTCACTGCCACTTTCAGTACTTGGCATATGTTGGGTATAAAAAGTCGTAATATCAAAATATGAATACGTGCAGAGAGCCAGACGTTGGCTCCAAAATATGGCTCAACCATCGATATTGGGATGTTTGGGATATTTTGAAAACTGCAGGGAGGTTTGGGACAAATATGACCAAACGTCGCTTTCAGTACTTGGCATATGTTGGGTTTATAAAATCGTAATTTCAAACTGCGAATACGTGCAGAGTGCCAGAATTTGGCTCCAAAATATGGCTCAGGCCTCGAAATTAGCATGTTTGGGATATTTTGAAAACTGCAGGGAGCTTTGGGACAAATATGACCAAACTCCGCTTTTAGTACTTGGCATAAGTTGGGTATAAAAAGTCGTAATTTCAAACTGCGAATACGTGCAGAGAGCCAGAATTTGGCTCCAAAACATGGCAAAGGCCACGAAATTGGGATATTTGTGATATTTTGAAAACTGCAGGGGAGTTTGTTCAAAATGTGACTCACTGCTGCTTTCAGTACTTAGCATATGTTGGGTATAAAAAGTCGTAATTTCAAACTGCGAATACGTGCAGAGAGCCAGAATTTGGCTCCAAAATATGGCTCAGGCCTCGAAATTAGCATGTTTGGGATATTTTGAAAACTGCAGGGAGCTTTGGGACAAATGTGACCAAACGCCGCTTTCAGTACTTGGCATAAGTTGGGTATAAAAAGTCGTAATTTCAAACTGCGAATACGTGCAGAGAGCCTGAATTTGGCTCCAAAATATGGCTCAGGCCTTGAAATTGAGATGTTTGGGATATTTTGAAAACTGCAAGGGAGTTTGCGCAACATGTGACTCACTGCCACTTTCATTACTTGTCATATGTTGGGTATAAAAGGTCGTAATATCAAAACATGAATACGTGCAGAGAGCCAGACGTTGGCTCCAAAATATGACTCAGGCCTCGATATTGGGATGTTTGGGATATTTAGAAAACTGCAGGGAGGTTTGGGAGAAATGTGACCAAACGCCACTTTCAGTACTTGGCTTATGTTGGGCATAAAAAAGTCGCAATTTCAAACAGCGAATACGTGCAGAGAGCCAGAATTTGGCTCCAAAACATGGCTAAGGCCACGAAATTGGGATATTTGTGATATTTTGAAAACTGCAGGGGAGTTTGTGCAAAATGTGACTCACTGCTGCTTTCGGTACTTGGCATATGTTGGGTATAAAAATTCTTAATTTCAAACTGCGAATACGTGCAGAGAGCCAGAATTTGGTTCCAAAATATGGCTCAGGCCTCGAAATTGAGATGTTTAGGATATTTTGAAAACTGCAGGGGAGATTGGGACTAATTTGATAAAACGGCGGTTTCAGTACTTGGCATATGTTGAGTATTAAATTCGCAATTTCAAAGTGCCAATACGTGCAGAGACCCAGAATTTGGACCCAAATTATGGCTCAGGCCTCGAAATTGGGATATTTGGGATATTTTTGAAAACGGCATGGGATTTTGTGCCAAATGTGACTCAATGCCGCTCTCAGGACTTGGCATATGTTGGGTATAAAAATTATTAATTTCAAACTGCGAATACGTGCAGAGAGCCAGAATTTGGCTCCAAAATATGACTCAGGCCTCGAAATTGGTATATTTGGGATATTTCGAAAACTGCAGGGGAGTTTGTGCGAAATGTGACTCACTGCCACTTTCAGTACTTGGCATATGTTGGGTATAAAATGTCGTAATTTCAAACCGCGAAAACGTGCATAGAACCAAAATTTGCCTCCAAAATATGGCTCAGGCCTCGAAATTGGTATATTTGGGATATTTTGAAAACTGCAGAGGAGTTTGAGCAAAATGTGACTCACTGCCACTTTCAGTACTTGGCATATGTTGGGTATAAAAGTTCGTAATTTCAAACTGCGAATACGTGCAGAGAGCCAGAATTTGGCTCCAAAATATGGCTCAGGCTTCGAAATTGGGATATTTGGGATATTTCGAAAACTGCAGGGGAGTTTGCGCAAAATGTGACTCACTGCCACTTTCAGTACTTGGCATATGTTGGGTATAAAAAGTCGTAATATCAAAATATGAATACGTGCAGAGAGCCAGAATTTGGCTCCAAAATATGCCTCAGGCCTCGAAATTGGGATATTTGGGATATTTTGAAAACTGCAGGGAGGTTTCGGACAAATGTTAATATACGCCGCATTCAGTACTTGGCATATGTTGCGTATATAAAGTCGTAATTTTAAACTGCCAATACGTGCAGAAAGCCAGAATTTTGCTCCAAACTATGGCTCAGGCCTCGAAATTAGCATGTTTGGGATATTTTGAAAACTGCAGGGAGGTTTGGGACAAATGTTAATAAACGCCGCATTCAGTACTTGGCATTTGTTGGGTATAAAAAGTCGTAATTTCAAACTGCGAATACGTGCTGAGAGCCAGAATTTGGCTCCAAAATATGGCTCAGGCCTCGAAATTGAGATGTTTAGGATATTTTGAAAACTGCAGGGGAGATTGGGACTAATTTGATAAAACGGCGGTTTCAGTACTTGGCATATGTTGAGTATTAAATTCGCAATTTCAAAGTGCCAATGCAGAGACCCAGTATTTGGACCCATATTATGGCTCAGGCCTCGAAATTGGGATATTTGGGATATTTTTGAAAACAGCATGGGAGTTTGTGCCAAATGTGACTCAATGCCGCTCTCAGGACTTGGAATATGTTGGGTATAAAAAGTCGTAATTTCTAACTGCGAATACGTGCAGAGCACCAGAATTTGGCTCCAAAATATGCCTCAGGCCTCGAAATTGGGATATTTGGGATATTTTGAAAACTGCAGGGAGGTTTGGGACATTTGTAACCATTTTCAGTACTTGGCATATGTTGGGTATAAAAAAGTCGTAATTTCAAACCGCGAATACGTGCATAGAGCCAAAATTTGCCTCCAAAATATGGCTAAGGCCTCGAAATTGGGATGTTTGGGATATTTTGAAAACTACAGGGGAGTGTGCGCCAAATGTGTGAATCTGCCACTTTCAGTACGTTGGCTCCAAAATATGGCTCAGCCCTCGATATTGGGATGTTTGGGATATCTTGAAAACTGCAGGGAGGTTTGGGACAAATGTAACCAAACGCCGCTTTCAGTACTTGGCATATGCTGGGTACAAAAATGTCGTAATTTCAAACTGCGAATACGTGCAGAGAGCTTGAATTTGGCTCCAAATTATGACTCAGGCCTCGAAATTGGGATATTGGGATATTTTGTAAACAGAAGGGAGGTTTGGGACAAATGTACCCAAACTTTGCTTTCAGTACTTGGCATATGTTGGGTATAAACAAGTCTCAATTTCAAACTGCGAATACGTGCAGAGAGCCAGCATTTTGCTCCAAAACATGGCTAAGGCCTCGAAATTCGGATATTTAGGATATTTTGAAAACTTCAGGGGAGTTTGTGCAAAATGTGACTCACTGCTGCTTTCAGTACTTGGCATATGTTGGGTATAAAAGTTCGTAATTTCAAACTGCGAATACGTGCAGAGATCCAGAATTTGGCTCCAAAATATGGCTCGGGCTTCGAAATTGGGATATTTGGGATATTTCGAAAACTGCAGGGGAGTTTGTGCAAAATGTGACTCACTGCCGCTTTCAGGACTTGGCATATGTTGGGTATAAAATGTCGTAATTTCAAACCGCGAAAACGTGCATAGAACCAAAATTTGCCTCCAAAATATGGCTCAGGCCTCGAAATTAGGATGTTTGGGATATTTTGAAAACTGCAGAGGAGTTTGCGCAAAATGTGACTCACTGCCACTTTCAGTACTTGGCATATGTTGGGTTTAAAAATTCGTAATATCAAAATATGAATACGTGCAGAGAGTCAGACGTTGGCTCCAAAATATGGCTCAGGCCTCGAAATTAGGATGTTTGGGATATTTTGAAAACTGCAGAGGAGTTTGCTCAAAATGTGACTCACTGCCACTTTCAGTACTTGGCATATGTTGGGTATAAAAAGTCGTAATATCAAAATATGAATACGTGCAGAGAGCCAGAATTTGGCTCCAAAATATGCCTCAGGCCTCGAAATTGGGATATTTGGGATATTTTGAAAACTGCAGGGAGGTTTCGGACAAATGTTAATAAACGCCGCATTCAGTACTTGGCATATGTTGCGTATATAAAGTCGTAATTTTAAACTGCCAATACGTGCAGAAAGCCAGAATTTTGCTCCAAACTATGGCTCAGGCCTCGAAATTAGCATGTTTGGGATATTTTGAAAACTGCAGGGAGGTTTGGGACAAATGTTAATAAACGCCGCATTCAGTACTTGGCATTTGTTGGGTATAAAAAGTCGTAATTTCAAACTGCGAATACGTGCTGAGAGCCAGAATTTGGCTCCAAAATATGGCTCAGGCCTCGAAATTGAGATGTTTAGGATATTTTGAAAACTGCAGGGGAGATTGGGACTAATTTGATAAAACGGCGGTTTCAGTACTTGGCATATGTTGAGTATTAAATTCGCAATTTCAAAGTGCCAATACGTGCAGAGACCCAGAATTTGGACCCAAATTATGGCTCAGGCCTCGAAATTGGGATATTTGGGATATTTTTGAAAACGGCATGGGATTTTGTGCCAAATGTGACTCAATGCCGCTCTCAGGACTTGGCATATGTTGGGTATAAAAAAGTCGTAATTTCAAACTGAGAATACGTGCAGAGAGCCAGAATTTGGCTCCAAAATATAGCTCAGGCCTCAAAATTGGGATATTTGGGATATTTCGAAAACTGTAGGGGAGTTTGTGTGAAATGTGACTCACTGCTGCTTTCAGGACTTGGCATATGTTGGTTATAAAATGTCGTAATTTCAAACCGCGAATACGTGCATAGAGCAAAAATTTGCCTCCAAAATATGGCTAAGGCCTCGAAATTGGGATGTTTGGGATATTTTGAAAACTACAGGGGAGTTTGCGCAAAATGTGACTCACTGCCACTTTCAGTACTTGGCATATGTTGGGTATAAAAAGTCGTAATATCAAAATATGAATACGTGCAGAGAGCCAGACGTTGGCCCCAAAATATGGCTCAACCATCGATATTGGGATGTTTGGGATATTTTGAAAACTGCAGGGAGGTTTGGGACAAATATGACCAAACGTCGCTTTCAGTACTTGGCATATGTTGGGTATATAAAACCGTAATTTCAAACTGCGAATACGTGCAGAGTGCCTGAATTTGGCTCCAAAATATGGCTCAGGCCTCGAAATTAGCATGTTTGGGATATTTTGAAAACTGCAGGGAGCTTTGGGACAAATATGACCAAACTCCGCTTTTAGTACTTGGCATAAGTTGGGTATAAAAAGTCGTAATTTCAAACTGCGAATACGTGCAGAGAGCCAGAATTTGGCTCCAAAACATGGCAAAGGCCACGAAATTGGGATATTTGTGATATTTTGAAAACTGCAGGGGAGTTTGTGCAAAATGTGACTCACTGCTGCTTTCAGTACTTAGCATATGTTGGGTATAAAAAGTCGTAATTTCAAACTGCGAATACGTGCAGAGAGCCAGAATTTGGCTCCAAAATATGGCTCAGGCCTCGAAATTAGCATGTTTGGGATATTTTGAAAACTGCAGGGAGCTTTGGGACAAATGTGACCAAACGCCGCTTTCAGTACTTGGCATAAGTTGGGTATAAAAAGTCGTAATTTCAAACTGCGAATACGTGCAGAGAGCCTGAATTTGGCTCCAAAATATGGCTTAGGCCTTGAAATTGAGATGTTTGGGATATTTTGAAAACTGCAAGGGAGTTTGCGCAACATGTGACTCACTGCCACTTTCATTACTTGTCATATGTTGGGTATAAAAGGTCGTAATATCAAAACATGAATACGTGCAGAGAGCCAGACGTTGGCTCCAAAATATGACTCAGGCCTCGATATTGGGATGTTTGGGATATTTAGAAAACTGCAGGGAGGTTTGGGAGAAATATGACCAAACGCCACTTTCAGTACTTGGCTTATGTTGGGCATAAAAAAGTCGCTATTTCAAACAGCGAATACGTGCAGAGAGCCAGAATTTGGCTCCAAAACATGGCTAAGGCCACGAAATTGGGATATTTGTGATATTTTGAAAACTGCAGGGGAGTTTGTGCAAAATGTGACTCACTGCTGCTTTCGGTACTTGGCATATGTTGGGTATAAAAATTCTTAATTTCAAACTGCGAATACGTGCAGAGAGCCAGAATTTGGCTCCAAAATATGGCTCAGGCCTCGAAATTGAGATGTTTAGGATATTTTGAAAACTGCAGGGGAGATTGGGACTAATTTGATAAAACGGAGGTTTCAGTACTTGGCATATGTTGAGTATTAAATTCGCAATTTCAAAGTGCTAATACGTGCAGAGACCCAGAATTTGGACCCAAATTATGGCTCAGGCCTCGAAATTGGGATATTTGGGATATTTTTGAAAACGGCATGGGATTTTGTGCCAAATGTGACTCAATGCCGCTCTCAGGACTTGGCATATGTTGGGTATAAAAATTCTTAATTTCAAACTGCGAATACGTGCAGAGAGCCAGAATTTGGCTCCAAAATATGGCTCAGGCCTCGAAATTGGTATATTTGGGATATTTCGAAAACTGCAGGGGAGTTTGTGCGAAATGTGACTAACTGCCGCTTTCAGGACTTGGCATATGTTGGGTATAAAATGTCGTAATTTCAAACCTCGAAAACGTGCATAGAACCAAAATTTGCCTCCAAAATATGGCTCAGGCCTCGAAATTGGGATATTTGGGATATTTTGAAAACTGCAGAGGAGTTTGCGCCAAATGTGACTCACTGCCACTTTCAGTACTTGGCATATGTTGGGTTTAAAAATTCGTAATATCAAAAGATGAATACGTGCAGAGAGTCAGACGTTAGCTCCAAAATATGGCTCAGCCCTCGATATTGGGATGTTTGGGATATTTTGAAAACTGCAGGGAGGTTTGGGACAAATGTAACCAAACTTCGCTTTCAGTACTTGGCATATGTTGGGTATAAACAAGTCGCAATTTCAAACTGCGAATACGTGCAGAGAGCCAGCATTTTGCTCCAAAACATGGCCAAGGCCTCGAAATTGGGATATTTGGGATATTTTGAAAACTGCAGGGGAGTTTGTGCAAAATGTGACTCACTGCTGCTTTCAGTACTTGGCATATGTTGGGTATAAAAGTTCGTAATTTCAAACTGCGAATACGTGCAGAGAGCCAGAATTTGGCTCCAAAATATGACTCAGGCTTCGAAATTGGGATATTTGGGATATTTCGAAAACTGCAGGGGAGTTTGCGCAAAATGTGACTCACTGCCACTTTCAGTACTTGGCATATGTTGGGTATAAAAAGTCGTAATATCAAAATATGAATACGTGCAGAGAGCCAGAATTTGGCTCCAAAATATGCCTCAGGCCTCGAAATTGGGATATTTGGGATATTTTGAAAACTGCAGGGAGGTTTCGGACAAATGTTAATAAACGCCGCATTCAGTACTTGGCATATGTTGCGTATATAAAGTCGTAATTTTAAACTGCCAATACGTGCAGAAAGCCAGAATTTTGCTCCAAACTATGGCTCAGGCCTCGAAATTAGCATGTTTGGGATATTTTGAAAACTGCAGGGAGGTTTGGGACAAATGTTAATAAACGCCGCATTCAGTACTTGGCATTTGTTGGGTATAAAAAGTCGTAATTTCAAACTGCGAATACGTGCTGAGAGCCAGAATTTGGCTCCAAAATATGGCTCAGGCCTCGAAATTGAAATGTTTAGGATATTTTGAAAACTGCAGGGGAGATTGGGACTAATTTGATAAAACGGCGGTTTCAGTACTTGGCATATGTTGAGTATTAAATTCGCAATTTCAAAGTGCCAATGCAGAGACCCAGAATTTGGACCCATATTATGGCTCAGGCCTCGAAATTGGGATATTTGGGATATTTTGAAAACTGCAGGGAGGTTTGGGACATTTGTGACCATTTTCAGTACTTGGCATATGTTGGGTATAAAAAAGTCGTAATTTCAAACCGCGAATACGTGCAAGAGCCAAAATTTGCCTCCAAAATATGGCTAAGGCCTCGAAATTGGGATGTTTGGGATATTTTGAAAACTACAGGGGAGTGTGCGCCAAATGTGTGACTCTGCCACTTTCAGTACGTTGGCTCCAAAATATGGCTCAGCCCTCGATATTGGGATGTTTGGGATATCTTGAAAACTGCAGGGAGGTTTGGGACAAATGTAACCAAACGCCGCTTTCAGTACTTGGCATATGCTGGGTACAAAAATATCGTAATTTCAAACTGCGAATACGTGCAGAGAGCTTGAATTTGGCTCCAAATTATGACTCAGGCCTCGAAATTGGGATATTGGGATATTTTGTAAACAGAAGGGAGGTTTGGGACAAATGTACCCAAACTTTGCTTTCAGTACTTGGCATATGTTGGGTATAAACAAGTCTCAATTTCAAACTGCGAATACGTGCAGAGAGCCAGCATTTTGCTCCAAAACATGGCTAAGGCCTCGAAATTCGGATATTTAGGATATTTTGAAAACTTCAGGGGAGTTTGTGCAAAATGTGACTCACTGCTGCTTTCAGTACTTGGCATATGTTGGGTATAAAAGTTCGTAATTTCAAACTGCGAATACTTGCAGAGAGCCAGAATTTGGCTCCAAAATATGGCTCGGGCTTCGAAATTGGGATATTTGGGATATTTCGAAAACTGCAGGGGAGTTTGTGCAAAATGTGACTCACTGCCGCTATCAGGACTTGGCATATGTTGGGTATAAAATGTCGTAATTTCAAACCGCGAAAACGTGCATAGAACCAAAATTTGCCTCCAAAATATGGCTCAGGCCTCGAAATTAGGATGTTTGGGATATTTTGAAAACTGCAGAGGAGTTTGCGCAAAATGTGACTCACTGCCACTTTCAGTACTTGGCATATGTTGGGTTAAAAAATTCGTAATATCAAAATATGAATACGTGCAGAGAGTCAGACGTTGGCTCCAAAATATGGCTCAGCCCTCGATATTGGGATGTTTGGGATATTTTGAAAACTGCAGGGAGGTTTGGAACAAATGTAACCAAACTTCGCTTTCAGTACTTGGCATATGTTGGGTATAAACAATTCGCAATTTCAAACTGCGAATACGTGCAGAGAGCCAGCATTTTGCTCCAAAACATGGCTAAGGCCTCGAAATTGGGATATTTGGGATATTTTGAAAACTGCAGGGGAGTTTGTGCAAAATGTGACTCTCTGCTGCTTTCAGTACTTGGCAAATGTTGGGTATAAAAGTTCGTAATTTCAAACTGCGAATACGTGCAGAGAGCCAGAATTTGGCTCCAAAATATGGCTCACGCTTCGAAATTGGGATATTTGGGATATTTCGAAAACTGCAGGGGAGTTTGTGCAAAATGTGACTCACTGCCGCTTTCAGGACTTGGCATATGTTGGGTATAAAATGTCGTAATTTCAAACCGAGAAAACGTGCATATAGCCAAAATTTGCCTCCAAAATATGGCTCAGGCCTCGAAATTGGGATGTTTGGGATATTTTGAAAACTGCAGGGGAGTTTGCGCAAAATGTGACTCACTGCCACTTTCAGTACTTGGCATATGTTGGGTATAAAAAGTCGTAATATCAAAATATGAATACGTGCAGAGAGCCAGAATTTGGCTCCAAAATATGCCTCAGGCCTCGAAATTGGGATATTTGGGATATTTTGAAAACTGCAGGGATGTTTCGGACAAATGTGACCAAACGTCGCTTTCAGTACTTGTCATATGTTGCGTATATAAAGTCGTAATTTTAAACTGCCAATACGTGCAGAGAGCCAGAATTTTGCTCCAAACTATGGCTCAGGCCTCGAAATTAGCATGTTTGGGATATTTTCAAACTGCAGGGAGGTTTGGGACAAATGTGACCAAACGTCGCATTCAGTACTTGGCATTTGTTGGGTATAAAAAGTCGTAAATTAAAACTGCGAATACGTGCTGAGAGCCAGAATTTGGCTCCAAAATATGGCTCAGGCCTCGAAATTGAGATGTTTAGGATATTTTGAAAACTGCAGGGGAGATTGGGACAAATTTGACCAAACGGCGGTTTCAGTACTTGGCATATGTTGAGTATTAAATTCGTAATTTCAAACTGCGAATACGAGCAGAGCACCAGAATTTGGCTCCAAAATATGCCTCAGGCCTCGAAATTGGGATATTTGGGATATTTTGAAAACTGCAGGGAGGTTTGGGACATTTGTGACCATTTTCAGTACTTCGCATATGTTGGGTATAAAAAAGTCGTAATTTCAAACTGTGAATACGTGCAGAGAGCCAGAAATTGGCTCCAAAATATGGCTCAGGTCTCGAAATTGGGATGTTTGGGATATTTCGAATACTGAAGTGGGAGTTTGTGTGAAATGTGTCTCACTGCTGCTTTCAGGACTTGGCATATGTTGGTTATAAAATGTCGTAATTTCAAACAGCGAATACGTGCATAGAGCCAAAATTTGCCTCCAAAATATGGCTAAGGTCTCGAAATTGGGATGTTTGGGATATTTTGAAAACTACAGGGGAGTTTGCGCAAAATGTGACTCACTGCCACTTTCAGTACTTGGCATATGTTGGGTATAAAAAGTCGTAATATCAAAATATGAATACGTGCAGAGAGCTTGAATTTGGCTCCAAAATATGGCTCAGGCCGCGAAATTGGGATGTTTGGGATATTTTGTAAACTGAAGGGAGGTTTGGGACAAATGTGACCAAACGCCGCTCTCAGTACATCGCATATGTTGGGTATAAAAAGTCGTAAATTCAAACTGCGAATATGTGCAGAGAGCCAGAACTTGGCTCCAAAATATGGCTCAGGCCTCGAAAGTAGGACGTTTGGGATATTTTGAAAACGGCAGTGAGATTTGGGACACATGTGACCAAACGCGCTTTCAGAACTTGGCATATGTTGGGTATAAAAAGTCGTAAATTCAAACTGCGAATACGTGCAGAGAGCCAGAACTTGGCTCCAAAATATGGCTCAGGCCTCGAAAGTAGGACGTTTGGGATGTTTTGAAAACTGCAGTGAGATTTGGGACACATGTCACCAAACGCAGTTTCAGAACTTGGCATATGTTGGGTATAAAAAGTCGTAATTTCAAACTGCGAACACGTGCAGAGAGCCAGAATTTGGCTACAAAATATGGCTCAGGTCTAGAAATTGAGATGTTTGGGATATTTTGAAAACTGCAGGGGAGTTTGCGCAAAATGTGACTCACTTTCACTTTCAGTATTTGGCATATGTTGGGTATAAAAATTCGTAATTTCAAACTGCGAATACGTGCAGAGAGCCAGAATTTGGCTTCAAAATATGGCTCAGGCCTCGAAATTAGCATGTTTGGGATATTTTGAAAACTGCAGGGAGGTTTGGGACAAATTTGATTTAACGCCGCTTTCAGTACTTGGCATATGTTGGGTATAAAAAGTCGTAATTTCAATCTGCGAATACGTGCAGAGAGCCAATATTTGGTTCCAAAATATGGCTCAGGCCTCGAAATTGGGATGTTTGGGATATTTTGAAAACTGCAGGGGAGTTTGAGCTAAATGTGACTCACTGCCACTTTCAGTACTTGGCATATGTTGGGTACAAAAATGTCGTAATTTCAAACTGCGAATACGTGCAGAGAGCTTGAATTTGGCTCCAAAATATGGCTCAGGCCGCGAAATTGGGATGTTTGGGATATTTTGTAAACTGAAGGGAGGTTTGTGCAAAATGTGACTCACTTCCGCTTTCAGTACTTGGCATATTTTGGGTGTAAATATCGTAATATCAAACTTCGACAACTTGCAGAGAGCCAAAATTTGGCTCCAAAATATGGCTCAGGCGTCGAAATTGGGATATTTGGGATATTTCGAAAACTACAAGGGAGTTTGTGCAAATTGTGACTCACTGCCGCTTTCAGGACTAGGCATATGTTGGGTATAAAAAGTCGTAAATTCAATCTGCGAATACGTGCATGGAGCCAGAATTTGGCTCCAAAATATGGCTCAGGACTCGAAATTGAGATGTTTTGGATATTTTGAAAACTGCAGGGGGGTTTGTGCAAAATGTGACTCAATGCCGCTCTCTGGACTTGGCATATGTTGGGTATAAAAAGTCGTAATTTCAAACTGCGAATACGTCCATAGAGCTAGAATTTGGCTCCAAAATATGCCTCAGTCCTCGAAATTGGGATATTTGGGATATTTTGAAAACTGCGGGGGGTTTGGGACAAATATGACCAAATGCCGCTTTCAGAACTTGGCAAATGTTGGGTTTAAAAATTCGTAATTTCAAAGTGCGAATACGTGCAGAGAGCCAGAATTTGGCTCCAAAATATGGCTCAGGCCTCGAAATTGGTATGATTGGGATATTTTCAAAACTGCAAAGGGGTTTGGGACAAATTTGACCAAACAACGTTTTCAGTACTTGGCATATGTTGGGTATAAAAAGTCGTAATTTCAAACTGCAAATACGTGCAGAGAGCCAGAATTTGGCTACAAAACATGGCTCAGTCCTCGAAATTGGGATGTTTGGGATATTTTGAAAACTGCAGGAGAGTTTGTGCAAAATGTAACTCACTACCCCTTTCATTACTTGGCATATATTGGGTATAAAAAATCGTAATTTCAAACTGCGAATACGTGCAGAGAGCCAGAATTTGGCTCCAAAATGTGAATCAGGCCTTAAAATTGGGATGTTTGGGATATTTTGAAAACTGCAGGGGGGATTGCACTAAATGTTACCAAACATCGCTTTCAGTACTTGGCATATGTTGGGTATATAAATTCGTAATTTCAAACTGCGAATACGTGCAGAGAGTCAAAATTTGGCTCCAAAATATAGCTCAGGTCTCGAAATTGGGATATTTGGGATATTTCGAAAACTGCAGGGGAGTTTGTGCAAAATGTGACTCACTGCAGCTTTCAGGACTTGGCATATGTTGGGTATAAAAAGTCGTAATTTCTATCTGCGAATACGTGTATAGAGCCAGAATTTGGCTCGAAAATATGGCTCAGGTCTCGAAATTGGGATGTTTGGGATATTTTGAAAACTGCAGGGAGGTTTTGGACAAATGTGACAAAACGCCGATTTCAGTACTTCGCATATGTTGGGTATAAAAAAGTCGTAATTTCAAACTGCGAATACGTGCAGAGACCCAGAATTTGGCTCCAAATTATGGTTCAGGCCTGGAAATTGGGATATTTGGGATATTTCGAAAACTGCAGGGGAGTTTGTGCAAAATGTGACTCAATGCCGCTTTCAGGACTTGGCATATGTTTGGTATAAAAAAGTCGTAATTTCAAACTGCGAATACGTGCATAGAGCTAGAATTTGGCTCCAAAATATGGCTCAGGCCTCGAAATTGGGATGTTTGGGATATTTTGAAAACTGCAGGGGGGGTTTGGGACAAATGTGACCTAATGCCGCTTTTAGTACTTGGTATATGTTTGGTATAAAAAAGTCGTAATTTCAAACTGCGAATAAGTGCAGAGAGCCAGAATTTGGCTCCTAAAATATGGCTCAGGCCTCGAAATTGGGATGTTTAGGATATTTTGAAAACTGCAGGGGGATTGAGACAAATGTGACCAAACGCCGCTTTCAGTGCTTAGCATATGTTGGGTATAAAAAAGTGGTAATTTCAAACTGCGAAAACGTGCAGAGAGCCAGAATTTGGTTCCAAAATATGGCTCAGGCCTTGAAATTGGGATGTTTGGGATAAATTTGAAAACTGCTGGGAGGTTTGGGACAAATGTAACCAAACGCCGCTTTCAGTACTTGGCATATGTTGGGTATAAAAAAGTCGTAATTTCAAACTGCGAATACGTGCAGAGAGCCAGAATTTGGTTCCAAAATATGGCTCAGGCCTTGAAATTGGGATGTTTGGGATAAATTTGAAAACTGCTGGGAGGTTTGGGACAAATGTAACCAAACGCCGCTTTCAGTACTTGGCATATGTTGGGTATAAAATGTCGTAATTTCAAACCGCGAATACGTGCATAGAGCCAGAATTTGGCTCCAAAATATGGCTCAGGCCTCGAAATTGGGATGTTTGGGATATTTTTAAAACTGCAGGGGGGATTGAGACAAATGTGACCAAACGCCGCTTTCAGTACTTGGCATATGTTGGGTATAAAAAGGTGGTAATTTCAAACTGCGAAAACGTGCAGAGAGCCAGAATTTGGCTCTAAAATATTGCTCAGGCCTCGAAATTGGGATATTTGGGATATTTCGAAAACTGCAGGGGAGTTTGTGCGAAATGTGACTCACTGCCGCTTTCAGTACTTGGCATATGTTGGGTATAAAAATCGTAATATCAAACTGCGAATACGTGCAGAGAGCCAGAATTTGGCTCCAAAATATGGCTCAGGCTTCGATATTGTGATGCTTGGGATAAATTTGAAAACTGCTGGGAGGTTTGGGACAAATGTAACCAAACGCCGCTTTCAGTACTTGGCATATGTTGGGTATAAAAAAGTCGTAATTTCAAACTGCGAATACGTGCAGAGAGCCAGAAATTGGTTCCAAAATATGGCTCAGGCCTTGAAATTGGGATGTTTGGGATAAATTTGAAAATTGCTGGGAGGTTTGGGACAAATGTAACCAAACGCCGCTTTCATTACTTGGCATATGTTTGGTATAAAAAAGTCGTAATTTCAAACTGCAAAGACGTGCAGAGAGCCAGAATTTTGTTCCAAAATATGGCTCAGGCCTTGAAATTTGGATGTTGGGGATATTTTGAAAACTGCGGGGGGGGGGGGGGTGTTGGGACAAATGTGACCAAACGCGGTGTTCAGTACTTGGCATGTTGAGTATAAAAAAGTCGTAATTTCAAACTGCGAATACGTGCAGAGAGCCAGAATTTGGTTCCAAAATTTGGCTCCGGCCTCGAAATTAGGATATTTGGGATATTTCGAAAACTGCAGGGGAGTTTGTGCGAAATGTGATACACTGCCTCTTTCAAGACTTGGCATATGTTGGGTATAAAAATACGTAATTTCAATCTGCGAATACGTGCATAGAGCCAGAATTTGGCTCCAAAATATGGCTCAGGCCTCGAAATTTGGATGTTTGGGATATTTTGAAAACTGCAGGGAGGTTTGGGACAAATGTAACCAATCGCCGCTTACAGTACTTGGCATATGTTGGGTATATAAATTCGTAATTTCAAACTGCGAATACGTGCAGAGAGTCAGAATTTGGCTCCAAAATATGGCTCAGGCCTCAAAATTAGGATATTTGGGTTATTTCGAAAACTGCAGGTGAGTTTGTGCGAAATGTGACTCACTGCCGCTTTCAGGACTTGGCATATGTTGGGTATAAAATGTCGTAATTTCAAACCGCGAATTCGTGCATAGAGCCAGAATTGCGCTCCAAAATATGGCTCAGGCATCGAAATTGGGATCTTTGGGATATTTTGAAAACTGCAGTTTTTTTTTGGACAAATATGACCAAACGCCGCGTTCAGTACTTGGCATATGTTGGGTATAAAAAAGTCGTAATTTCAAACTGCGAATACGTGCAGAGAGCCAGAATTTGGTTCCAAAATATGGCTCAGGCCTTGAAATTGGGATGTTTGAGATATTTTGAAAACTGCAGGGGGGGTTTGGGACAAATTTGACCAAACGCCGCTTTCAGTTCTTGGCATATGTTGGGCATAAAAAAGTCGTAATTTCAAACTGCGAATACGTGCAGAAAGCTAGAATTTGGCTCCAAAATATTGTTCAGGCCTCGAAATTGTGATATTTGGGATATTTCGAAAACTGCAGGGGAGTTTGTGCGAAATGTGACTCACTGCCGCTTTCATGACTTGGCATATGTTGGGTATAAAATATCGTAATTTAAAACCGCGAATACGTGCATAGAGCCAGAATTTGGCTCCAAAATATGGCTCATGCCTCGAAATTGGAATTTTTGGGATATTTTGAAAACTGCAGGGAGGTTTGGGACAAATGTGACCAAATGCCACTTTCAGTACTTGGCAAATGTTGGGTATAAAAAGTCGTAATTTTAAACTTTGAATACGTGCAGAGAGCCAGAATTTCGCTCCAAAATATTGCTCAGGCCTCAAAATTTTGATATTTAGGATATTTCGAAAACTGCAGGGGAGTTTGTGCAAAATGTGACTCACTGCCGCTTTCAGGAATTGGCATATGTTGGGTATAAAATGTCGTAATTTCAAACCGCGAATACGTGCATAGAGCCAGAATTTGGCTCCAAAATATGGCTCATGCCTCGAAATTGGAATTTTTGGGATATTTTGAAAACTGCAGGGAGGTTTGGGACAAATGTGACCAAATGCCACTTACAGTACTTGGCAAATGTTGGGTATAAAAAGTCGTAATTTTAAACTTTGAATACGTGCAGAGAGCCAGAATTTCGCTCCAAAATATTGCTCAGGCCTCAAAATTTTGATATTTAGGATATTTCGAAAACTGCAGGGGAGTTTGTGCAAAATGTGACTCACTGCCGCTTTCAGGAATTGGCATATGTTGGGTATAAAATGTCGTAATTTCAAACCGCGAATACGTGCATAGAGCCAGAATTTGGCTCCAAAATATGGCTCATGCCTCGAAATTGGAATTTTTGGGATATTTTGAAAACTGCAGGGAGGTTTGGGACAAATGTGACCAAATGCCACTTTCAGTACTTGGCAAATGTTGGGTATAAAAAGTCGTAATTTTAAACTTTGAATACGTGCAGAGAGCCAGAATTTCGCTCCAAAATATTGCTCAGGCCTCAAAATTTTGATATTTAGGATATTTCGAAAACTGCAGGGGAGTTTGTGCAAAATGTGACTCACTGCCGCTTTCAGGAATTGGCATATGTTGGGTATAAAATGTCGTAATTTCAAACCGCGAATTCGTGCATAGAGCCAGAATTGCGCTCCAAAATATGGCTCAGGCATCGAAATTGGGATCTTTGGGATATTTTGAAAACTGCAGTTTTTTTTTGGACAAATATGACCAAACGCCGCGTTCAGTACTTGGCATATGTTGGGTATAAAAAAGTCGTAATTTCAAACTGCGAATACGTGCAGAGAGCCAGAATTTGGTTCCAAAATATGGCTCAGGCCTTGAAATTGGTATTTTTGGGATAAATTTGAAAACTGCTGGGAGGTTTGGGACAAATGTAACCAAACGCTGCTTTCAGTACTTGGCATATGTTGGGTATAAAAAAGTCGTAATTTCAAACTGCGAAGACGTGCAGATAGCCAGAATTTGGTTCCAAAATATGGCTCAGGCCTTGAAATTGGGATGTTTGGGATATTTTGAAAACTGCGGGGGGGGGGGGGGGGACAAATGTGACCAAACGCCGTGTTCAGTAATTGGCATGTTGAGTATAAAAAAGTCGTAATTTCAAACTGCGAATACGTGCAGAGAGCCAGAATTTGGTTCCAAAATATGGCTCAGGCCTCGAAATTAGGATATTTGGGATATTTCGAAAACTGCAGGGGAGTTTGTGCGAAATGTGACACACTGCCTCTTTCAAGACTTGGCATATGTTGGGTATAAAATATCGTAATTTCAAACCGCGAATACGTGCAGAGAGCCAATATTTGGTTCCAAAATATGGCTCAGGCCTCGAAATTGGGATGTTTGGGATATTTTGAAAACTGCAGGGGAGCTTGTGCAAAATGTGACTCACTGCCACTTTCAGTACTTGGCATATGTTATGTATAAAAAGTCGAAATTTCAAACTTTGAATATGAGCAGAGAGCCAGAATTTGGCTCCAAAATATAGCTCAGGCCTCAAAATTTTAATATTTAGGATATTTCGAAAACTGCAGGGGAGTTTGTGCGAAATGTGACTCACTGCCGCTTTCAGGACTTGGCATATGTTGGGTATAAAATGTCGTAATTTCAAACCGCGAATACGTGCATAGAGCCAGAATTGGGCTCCAAAATATGGTTCAGGCCTCGAAATTGGGATGTTTGGGATATTTTTAAAACTGCAGTTTTTTTTGGACATATGTGACCAAACGCCGCGTTCAGTACTTGGCATATGTTGGGTATAAAAAATTTGTAATTTCAAACTGCGAATACGTGCAGAGAGCCAGAATTTGGCTCCAAAATACGGCTCAGGCCTCGAATCTGGGATATTTGGGATATTTCGAAAACTGCAGGGGAGTTTGTGCAAAATGTGACTAACTGCCACTTTCAGGACTTAGCATATGTTGGGTATAAAAATTCGTAATTTCAATCTGCGAATACGTGCATAGAGCCAAAATTTGGCTCCAAAATATGGCTCTGGCCTCGAAATTGGGATGTTTGGAATATTTTGAAAAGTGCATGGAGGTTTGGGACAAATGTGACGAAACGCCGCTTTCAGTACTTGGCATATGTTGGGTATATAAATTCGTAATTTCAAACTGCGAATACGTGCAGAGAGACAGAATTTGGCTCCAAAATGTGGCTCATGCCTCGAAATTGGGATGTTTGGGATATTTTGAAAACTGCAGGGAGGTTTGGGACAAATGTGACGAAACGCTGCTTTCAGTTTTTGGCATATGTTGGGTATATAAATTCCTAATTTCAAACTGCGAATACGTGCAGAGAGCCAATATTTAGTTCCAAAATATGGCTCAGGCCTCGAAATTGGGATGTTTGGGATATTTTGAAAACTGCAGGGGAGTTTGTGCAAAATGTGACTCACTGCCACTTTCAGTACTTGGCATATGTTGGGTATAAAAAGTCGTAATATCAAACTACGAATACATGCAGAGAGCCAGAATTTGGCTCTAAAATGTGAATCAAGCCTTAAAATATGGATGTTTGGGATATATGGAAAACTGCAAGAGGGATTGGGCCAAATGTGACCAAACGCCGTTTCAGGGCTTGGCATATGTTGGGTATAAAAAAGTCGCAATTTTAAACTGCGAATACGTGCAGAGAGCCAGAATTTGGCTCCAAAATACGGCTCAGGCCTCGAAATTGGGATGTTTGGGATATTTTGAAAACTGCAGGGAGGTTTGGGACAAATGTGACGAAACGCCGCTTTCAGTTTTTGGCATATGTTGGGTATATAAATTCGTAATTTCAAACTGCGAATACGTGCAGACAGCCAGAATTTGGCTCCAAAATATGGCTCATGCCTCGAAATTGGGATGTTTGGGATATTTTAAAAACTGCAGGGGGGGTTTGGGACAAATGTGACCAAACTCCGATTTCAGAACTTTGCATATGTTGGGTATAAAAATCGTAATATCAAACTGCGAATACGTGCAGAGAGCCAGAATTTGGCTCGAAAATATGGCTCAGGCCTCGATATTGTGATGTTTGGCATATTTTGAAAACTGCTGGGAGGTTTGGGACAAATGTAATAAATCGGCGCTTTCAGTACTTGGCATATGTTGGGTATAAAGAAGTCGTAATTTCAAACTGCAAATATGTGCAGAGAGCCAGAATTTGGCTCCAAAATATGGCTCAGGCCTAGAAATTGGGATGTTTGGGATATTTTGAAAACTGCAAGGGGGATTGAGACAAATGTGACCAAACGCCGCTTTCAGTACTTGGCATATGTTGGGTATAAAAAAGTTGTAATTTCAAACTGCGAATACGTGCAGAGAGCCAGAATTTGGCTCCAAAATATGTCTCAGGTCTCAAAATTAGGATATTTGGGATATTTCGAAAACTGCAGGTGAGTTTGTTCGAAATGTGACTCACTGCCGCTTTCAGGACTTGGCATATGTTGGGTATAAAATGTCGTAATTTCAAACCGCGAATACGTGCATGGAGCAAGAATTTGGCTCCAAAATATTGCTCAGGCCTCGAAATTGGGATGTTTGAGATATTTTGAAAACTGCATTGGGGGTTTGGGACAAATATGACTAAACGTTGCTTTCAGTACTTGGCATATGTTGGGCATAAAAAAGTCGTAATTTCAAACTGCGAATACGTGCAGAAAGCTTGAATTTGGCTCCAAAATATTGTTCAGGCCTCGAAATTGGGATATTTGGAATATTTCGAAAACTGCAGGGGAGTTTGTGTGAAATGTGACTCACTGCCGCGTTCATGACTTGGCATATGTTGGGTATAAAATATCGTAACTTCAAGCCGCGAATACGTGCATAGAGCCTTAATTTGGCTCCAAAATATGGCTCATGCCTCGAAATTGGAATTTTTGGGATATTTTGAAAACTGCAGGGAGGTTTAGGACAAATGTTACCAAATTCCACTTTCAGTACTTGGCATGTGTTTGGTATAAAAAGTCGTAATTTCAAACTTCGAATACGTGCAGAGAGCCAGAATTTGGCTCCAAAATATGGCTCAGGCTTCGATATTTTGATGCTTGGGATAAATTTGAAAACTGCTGGGAGGTTTGGGACAAATGTAACCAAACGCCGCTTTCAGTACCTGGCATATGTTGGGTATAAAAAAGTCGTAATTTCAAACTGCAAAGACGTGCAGAAAGCCAGAATTTTGTTCCAAAATATGGCTCAGGCCTTGAAATTGGGATGTTTGGGATATTTTGAAAACTGCAGGTAGGTTTGGGACAAATTTGACCAAACGCCACTTTCAGTACTTGGCATATGTTGGGTATAAAAAAGTCGTAATTTCAAACTGCAAAGACGTGCAGAAAGCCAGAATTTTGTTCCAAAATATGGCTCAGGCCTCGAAATTGGGATATTTGGGATATTAAAAAAACTGCAGGGGAGTTTGGGACAAATGTGACTCACTGCCGCTTTCAGGACTTGGCATATGTTGGGTATAAAAATCGTAATATCAAACTGCGAATACGTGCAGAGAGCCAGAATTTGGCTCCAAAATATGGCTCAGGCCTCGACATTGTGATGTTTGGGATATTTTGAAAACTGCTGGGAGGTTTGGGACAAATGTAACCAAACGCCGCTTTCATTACTTGGCATATGTTGGGTATAAAAAAATCGTAATTTCAAACTGCGAATACGTGCAGAAAGCTAGAATTTGGCTCCAAAATATTGTTCAGGCCTCGAAATTAGGATATTTGGGATATTTCGAAACTGCAGGGGAGTTTGTGCAAAATGTGACTCACTGCCCTTTCAGTACTTGGCATATGTTGGGTATAAAATATCGTAATTTCAAACCGCGAATACGTGCATAGAGCCAGAATTTGGCTCCAAAATATGGCTCAGGCCTCGAAATTGGGATTTTTGGGATATTTTGAAAACTGCAGGGAGGTTTGGGACAAATGTGACAAAGCGCCGCTTTCAGTTCTTGGCATATGTTGGGTATATAAATTCGTAATTTCAAACTGCGAATACATGCAGAGAGCCGAAATTTGGCTCGAAAATGTAGCTAATGCCTCGAAATTGGGATGTTTGAGATATTTTGAAAACTGCAGGGGGGGGATTGAGACAAATGTGACCAAACGCCGCTGTCAGTACTTTGCATATGTTGGGTATAAAAAAGTGGTAATTTCAAACTGCGAATACGTGCAGAGAGCCAGAGTTTGGTTCCAAAATATGGCTCAGGCCTCGAAATTGGGATGTTTGGGATATTTCAAAAACTGTAGGGGAGTTTATGCAAAATGTGACTCACTGCCCTTTCAGTACTTGGCATATGTTGGGTATAAAAATCGTAATATCAAACTGCGAATACGTGCAGAGAGCCAGAATTTGGCTCCAAAATATGGCTCAGGCCTCGATATTGTGATGTTTGGGATATTTTGAAAACTGCTGGGAGGTTTGGGACAAATGTAACCAAACGCCGCTTTCAGTACTTGGCATATGTTGGGTATAAACAAGTCGCAATTTCAAACTGCGAATACGTGCAGAGAGCCAGCATTTTGCTCCAAAACATGGCCAAGGCCTCGAAATTGGGATATTTGGGATATTTTGAAAACTGCAGGGGAGTTTGTGCAAAATGTGACTCACTGCTGCTTTCAGTACTTGGCATATGTTGGGTATAAAAGTTCGTAATTTCAAACTGCGAATACGTGCAGAGAGCCAGAATTTGGCTCCAAAATATGGCTCAGGCTTCGAAATTGGGATATTTGGGATATTTCGAAAACTGCAGGGGAGTTTGCGCAAAATGTGACTCACTGCCACTTTCAGTACTTGGCATATGTTGGGTATAAAAAGTCGTAATATCAAAATATGAATACGTGCAGAGAGCCAGAATTTGGCTCCAAAATATGCCTCAGGCCTCGAAATTGGGATATTTGGGATATTTTGAAAACTGCAGGGAGGTTTCGGACAAATGTTAATAAACGCCGCATTCAGTACTTGGCATATGTTGCGTATATAAAGTCGTAATTTTAAACTGCCAATACGTGCAGAAAGCCAGAATTTTGCTCCAAACTATGGCTCAGGCCTCGAAATTAGCATGTTTGGGATATTTTGAAAACTGCAGGGAGGTTTGGGACAAATGTTAATAAACGCCGCATTCAGTACTTGGCATTTGTTGGGTATAAAAAGTCGTAATTTCAAACTGCGAATACGTGCTGAGAGCCAGAATTTGGCTCCAAAATATGGCTCAGGCCTCGAAATTGAAATGTTTAGGATATTTTGAAAACTGCAGGGGAGATTGGGACTAATTTGATAAAACGGCGGTTTCAGTACTTGGCATATGTTGAGTATTAAATTCGCAATTTCAAAGTGCCAATGCAGAGACCCAGAATTTGGACCCATATTATGGCTCAGGCCTCGAAATTGGGATATTTGGGATATTTTGAAAACTGCAGGGAGGTTTGGGACATTTGTGACCATTTTCAGTACTTGGCATATGTTGGGTATAAAAAAGTCGTAATTTCAAACCGCG
The DNA here is from genome assembly GCF_040958095.1 of Procambarus clarkii. NCBI lineage: Eukaryota > Metazoa > Arthropoda > Malacostraca > Decapoda > Cambaridae > Procambarus > Procambarus clarkii. Next base: position 165,667 of record NW_027189396.1, on the reverse strand, counting down.
AATACGTGCAAGAGCCAAAATTTGCCTCCAAAATATGGCTAAGGCCTCGAAATTGGGATGTTTGGGATATTTTGAAAACTACAGGGGAGTGTGCGCCAAATGTGTGACTCTGCCACTTTCAGTACGTTGGCTCCAAAATATGGCTCAGCCCTCGATATTGGGATGTTTGGGATATCTTGAAAACTGCAGGGAGGTTTGGGACAAATGTAACCAAACGCCGCTTTCAGTACTTGGCATATGCTGGGTACAAAAATGTCGTAATTTCAAACTGCGAATACGTGCAGAGAGCTTGAATTTGGCTCCAAATTATGACTCAGGCCTCGAAATTGGGATATTGGGATATTTTGTAAACAGAAGGGAGGTTTGGGACAAATGTACCCAAACTTTGCTTTCAGTACTTGGCATATGTTGGGTATAAACAAGTCTCAATTTCAAACTGCGAATACGTGCAGAGAGCCAGCATTTTGCTCCAAAACATGGCTAAGGCCTCGAAATTCGGATATTTAGGATATTTTGAAAACTTCAGGGGAGTTTGTGCAAAATGTGACTCACTGCTGCTTTCAGTACTTGGCATATGTTGGGTATAAAAGTTCGTAATTTCAAACTGCGAATACTTGCAGAGAGCCAGAATTTGGCTCCAAAATATGGCTCGGGCTTCGAAATTGGGATATTTGGGATATTTCGAAAACTGCAGGGGAGTTTGTGCAAAATGTGACTCACTGCCGCTATCAGGACTTGGCATATGTTGGGTATAAAATGTCGTAATTTCAAACCGCGAAAACGTGCATAGAACCAAAATTTGCCTCCAAAATATGGCTCAGGCCTCGAAATTAGGATGTTTGGGATATTTTGAAAACTGCAGAGGAGTTTGCGCAAAATGTGACTCACTGCCACTTTCAGTACTTGGCATATGTTGGGTTAAAAAATTCGTAATATCAAAATATGAATACGTGTTGAGAGTCAGACGTTGGCTCCAAAATATGGCTCAGCCCTCGATATTGGGATGTTTGGGATATTTTGAAAACTGCAGGGAGGTTTGGAACAAATGTAACCAAACTTCGCTTTCAGTACTTGGCATATGTTGGGTATAAACAATTCGCAATTTCAAACTGCGAATACGTGCAGAGAGCCAGCATTTTGCTCCAAAACATGGCTAAGGCCTCGAAATTGGGATATTTGGGATATTTTGAAAACTGCAGGGGAGTTTGTGCAAAATGTGACTCTCTGCTGCTTTCAGTACTTGGCAAATGTTGGGTATAAAAGTTCGTAATTTCAAACTGCGAATACGTGCAGAGAGCCAGAATTTGGCTCCAAAATATGGCTCACGCTTCGAAATTGGGATATTTGGGATATTTCGAAAACTGCAGGGGAGTTTGTGCAAAATGTGACTCACTGCCGCTTTCAGGACTTGGCATATGTTGGGTATAAAATGTCGTAATTTCAAACCGAGAAAACGTGCATATAGCCAAAATTTGCCTCCAAAATATGGCTCAGGCCTCGAAATTGGGATGTTTGGGATATTTTGAAAACTGCAGGGGAGTTTGCGCAAAATGTGACTCACTGCCACTTTCAGTACTTGGCATATGTTGGGTATAAAAAGTCGTAATATCAAAATATGAATACGTGCAGAGAGCCAGAATTTGGCTCCAAAATATGCCTCAGGCCTCGAAATTGGGATATTTGGGATATTTTGAAAACTGCAGGGATGTTTCGGACAAATGTGACCAAACGTCGCTTTCAGTACTTGTCATATGTTGCGTATATAAATTCGTAATTTTAAACTGCCAATACGTGCAGAGAGCCAGAATTTTGCTCCAAACTATGGCTCAGGCCTCGAAATTAGCATGTTTGGGATATTTTCAAACTGCAGGGAGGTTTGGGACAAATGTGACCAAACGTCGCATTCAGTACTTGGCATTTGTTGGGTATAAAAAGTCGTAAATTAAAACTGCGAATACGTGCTGAGAGCCAGAATTTGGCTCCAAAATATGGCTCAGGCCTCGAAATTGAGATGTTTAGGATATTTTGAAAACTGCAGGGGAGATTGGGACAAATTTGACCAAACGGCGGTTTCAGTACTTGGCATATGTTGAGTATTAAATTCGTAATTTCAAACTGCGAATACGAGCAGAGCACCAGAATTTGGCTCCAAAATATGCCTCAGGCCTCGAAATTGGGATATTTGGGATATTTTGAAAACTGCAGGGAGGTTTGGGACATTTGTGACCATTTTCAGTACTTCGCATATGTTGGGTATAAAAAAGTCGTAATTTCAAACTGTGAATACGTGCAGAGAGCCAGAAATTGGCTCCAAAATATGGCTCAGGTCTCGAAATTGGGATGTTTGGGATATTTCGAAAACTGAAGTGGGAGTTTGTGTGAAATGTGTCTCACTGCTGCTTTCAGGACTTGGCATATGTTGGTTATAAAATGTCGTAATTTCAAACAGCGAATACGTGCATAGAGCCAAAATTTGCCTCCAAAATATGGCTAAGGTCTCGAAATTGGGATGTTTGGGATATTTTGAAAACTACAGGGGAGTTTGCGCAAAATGTGACTCACTGCCACTTTCAGTACTTGGCATATGTTGGGTATAAAAAGTCGTAATATCAAAATATGAATACGTGCAGAGAGCTTGAATTTGGCTCCAAAATATGGCTCAGGCCGCGAAATTGGGATGTTTGGGATATTTTGTAAACTGAAGGGAGGTTTGGGACAAATGTGACCAAACGCCGCTCTCAGTACATCGCATATGTTGGGTATAAAAAGTCGTAAATTCAAACTGCGAATATGTGCAGAGAGCCAGAACTTGGCTCCAAAATATGGCTCAGGCCTCGAAAGTAGGACGTTTGGGATATTTTGAAAACGGCAGTGAGATTTGGGACACATGTGACCAAACGCGCTTTCAGAACTTGGCATATGTTGGGTATAAAAAGTCGTAAATTCAAACTGCGAATACGTGCAGAGAGCCAGAACTTGGCTCCAAAATATGGCTCAGGCCTCGAAAGTAGGACGTTTGGGATGTTTTGAAAACTGCAGTGAGATTTGGGACACATGTCACCAAACGCAGTTTCAGAACTTGGCATATGTTGGGTATAAAAAGTCGTAATTTCAAACTGCGAACACGTGCAGAGAGCCAGAATTTGGCTACAAAATATGGCTCAGGTCTAGAAATTGAGATGTTTGGGATATTTTGAAAACTGCAGGGGAGTTTGCGCAAAATGTGACTCACTTTCACTTTCAGTATTTGGCATATGTTGGGTATAAAAATTCGTAATTTCAAACTGCGAATACGTGCAGAGAGCCAGAATTTGGCTTCAAAATATGGCTCAGGCCTCGAAATTAGCATGTTTGGGATATTTTGAAAACTGCAGGGAGGTTTGGGACAAATTTGATTTAACGCCGCTTTCAGTACTTGGCATATGTTGGGTATAAAAAGTCGTAATTTCAATCTGCGAATACGTGCAGAGAGCCAATATTTGGTTCCAAAATATGGCTCAGGCCTCGAAATTGGGATGTTTGGGATATTTTGAAAACTGCAGGGGAGTTTGAGCTAAATGTGACTCACTGCCACTTTCAGTACTTGGCATATGTTGGGTACAAAAATGTCGTAATTTCAAACTGCGAATACGTGCAGAGAGCTTGAATTTGGCTCCAAAATATGGCTCAGGCCGCGAAATTGGGATGTTTGGGATATTTTGTAAACTGAAGGGAGGTTTGTGCAAAATGTGACTCACTTCCGCTTTCAGTACTTGGCATATGTTGGGTGTAAATATCGTAATATCAAACTTCGACAACTTGCAGAGAGCCAAAATTTGGCTCCAAAATATGGCTCAGGCGTCGAAATTGGGATATTTGGGATATTTCGAAAACTACAAGGGAGTTTGTGCAAATTGTGACTCACTGCCGCTTTCAGGACTAGGCATATGTTGGGTATAAAAAGTCGTAAATTCAATCTGCGAATACGTGCATGGAGCCAGAATTTGGCTCCAAAATATGGCTCAGGACTCGAAATTGAGATGTTTTGGATATTTTGAAAACTGCAGGGGGGTTTGTGCAAAATGTGACTCAATGCCGCTCTCAGGACTTGGCATATGTTGGGTATAAAAAGTCGTAATTTCAAACTGCGAATACGTCCATAGAGCTAGAATTTGGCTCCAAAATATGCCTCAGTCCTCGAAATTGGGATATTTGGGATATTTTGAAAACTGCGGGGGGTTTGGGACAAATATGACCAAATGCCGCTTTCAGAACTTGGCAAATGTTGGGTTTAAAAATTCGTAATTTCAAAGTGCGAATACGTGCAGAGAGCCAGAATTTGGCTCCAAAATATGGCTCAGGCCTCGAAATTGGTATGATTGGGATATTTTCAAAACTGCAAAGGGGTTTGGGACAAATTTGACCAAACAACGTTTTCAGTACTTGGCATATGTTGGGTATAAAAAGTCGTAATTTCAAACTGCAAATACGTGCAGAGAGCCAGAATTTGGCTACAAAACATGGCTCAGTCCTCGAAATTGGGATGTTTGGGATATTTTGAAAACTGCAGGAGAGTTTGTGCAAAATGTAACTCACTACCCCTTTCATTACTTGGCATATATTGGGTATAAAAAATCGTAATTTCAAACTGCGAATACGTGCAGAGAGCCAGAATTTGGCTCCAAAATGTGAATCAGGCCTTAAAATTGGGATGTTTGGGATATTTTGAAAACTGCAGGGGGGATTGCACTAAATGTTACCAAACATCGCTTTCAGTACTTGGCATATGTTGGGTATATAAATTCGTAATTTCAAACTGCGAATACGTGCAGAGAGTCAAAATTTGGCTCCAAAATATAGCTCAGGTCTCGAAATTGGGATATTTGGGATATTTCGAAAACTGCAGGGGAGTTTGTGCAAAATGTGACTCACTGCAGCTTTCAGGACTTGGCATATGTTGGGTATAAAAAGTCGTAATTTCTATCTGCGAATACGTGTATAGAACCAGAATTTGGCTCGAAAATATGGCTCAGGTCTCGAAATTGGGATGTTTGGGATATTTTGAAAACTGCAGGGAGGTTTTGGACAAATGTGACAAAACGCCGATTTCAGTACTTCGCATATGTTGGGTATAAAAAAGTCGTAATTTCAAACTGCGAATACGTGCAGAGACCCAGAATTTGGCTCCAAATTATGGTTCAGGCCTGGAAATTGGGATATTTGGGATATTTCGAAAACTGCAGGGGAGTTTGTGCAAAATGTGACTCAATGCCGCTTTCAGGACTTGGCATATGTTTGGTATAAAAAAGTCGTAATTTCAAACTGCGAATACGTGCATAGAGCTAGAATTTGGCTCCAAAATATGGCTCAGGCCTCGAAATTGGGATGTTTGGGATATTTTGAAAACTGCAGGGGGGGTTTGGGACAAATGTGACCTAATGCCGCTTTTAGTACTTGGTATATGTTTGGTATAAAAAAGTCGTAATTTCAAACTGCGAATAAGTGCAGAGAGCCAGAATTTGGCTCCTAAAATATGGCTCAGGCCTCGAAATTGGGATGTTTAGGATATTTTGAAAACTGCAGGGGGATTGAGACAAATGTGACCAAACGCCGCTTTCAGTGCTTAGCATATGTTGGGTATAAAAAAGTGGTAATTTCAAACTGCGAAAACGTGCAGAGAGCCAGAATTTGGTTCCAAAATATGGCTCAGGCCTTGAAATTGGGATGTTTGGGATAAATTTGAAAACTGCTGGGAGGTTTGGGACAAATGTAACCAAACGCCGCTTTCAGTACTTGGCATATGTTGGGTATAAAAAAGTCGTAATTTCAAACTGCGAATACGTGCAGAGAGCCAGAATTTGGTTCCAAAATATGGCTCAGGCCTTGAAATTGGGATGTTTGGGATAAATTTGAAAACTGCTGGGAGGTTTGGGACAAATGTAACCAAACGCCGCTTTCAGTACTTGGCATATGTTGGGTATAAAATGTCGTAATTTCAAACCGCGAATACGTGCATAGAGCCAGAATTTGGCTCCAAAATATGGCTCAGGCCTCGAAATTGGGATGTTTGGGATATTTTTAAAACTGCAGGGGGGATTGAGACAAATGTGACCAAACGCCGCTTTCAGTACTTGGCATATGTTGGGTATAAAAAGGTGGTAATTTCAAACTGCGAAAACGTGCAGAGAGCCAGAATTTGGCTCTAAAATATTGCTCAGGCCTCGAAATTGGGATATTTGGGATATTTCGAAAACTGCAGGGGAGTTTGTGCGAAATGTGACTCACTGCCGCTTTCAGTACTTGGCATATGTTGGGTATAAAAATCGTAATATCAAACTGCGAATACGTGCAGAGAGCCAGAATTTGGCTCCAAAATATGGCTCAGGCTTCGATATTGTGATGCTTGGGATAAATTTGAAAACTGCTGGGAGGTTTGGGACAAATGTAACCAAACGCCGCTTTCAGTACTTGGCATATGTTGGGTATAAAAAAGTCGTAATTTCAAACTGCGAATACGTGCAGAGAGCCAGAAATTGGTTCCAAAATATGGCTCAGGCCTTGAAATTGGGATGTTTGGGATAAATTTGAAAATTGCTGGGAGGTTTGGGACAAATGTAACCAAACGCCGCTTTCATTACTTGGCATATGTTTGGTATAAAAAAGTCGTAATTTCAAACTGCAAAGACGTGCAGAGAGCCAGAATTTTGTTCCAAAATATGGCTCAGGCCTTGAAATTTGGATGTTGGGGATATTTTGAAAACTGCGGGGGGGGGGGGGGGTGTTGGGACAAATGTGACCAAACGCGGTGTTCAGTACTTGGCATGTTGAGTATAAAAAAGTCGTAATTTCAAACTGCGAATACGTGCAGAGAGCCAGAATTTGGTTCCAAAATTTGGCTCCGGCCTCGAAATTAGGATATTTGGGATATTTCGAAAACTGCAGGGGAGTTTGTGCGAAATGTGATACACTGCCTCTTTCAAGACTTGGCATATGTTGGGTATAAAAATACGTAATTTCAATCTGCGAATACGTGCATAGAGCCAGAATTTGGCTCCAAAATATGGCTCAGGCCTCGAAATTTGGATGTTTGGGATATTTTGAAAACTGCAGGGAGGTTTGGGACAAATGTAACCAATCGCCGCTTACAGTACTTGGCATATGTTGGGTATATAAATTCGTAATTTCAAACTGCGAATACGTGCAGAGAGTCAGAATTTGGCTCCAAAATATGGCTCAGGCCTCAAAATTAGGATATTTGGGTTATTTCGAAAACTGCAGGTGAGTTTGTGCGAAATGTGACTCACTGCCGCTTTCAGGACTTGGCATATGTTGGGTATAAAATGTCGTAATTTCAAACCGCGAATACGTGCATAGAGCCAGAATTTGGCTCCAAAATATTGCTCAGGCCTCGAAATTGGGATGTTTGAGATATTTTGAAAACTGCAGGGGGGGTTTGGGACAAATTTGACCAAACGCCGCTTTCAGTTCTTGGCATATGTTGGGCATAAAAAAGTCGTAATTTCAAACTGCGAATACGTGCAGAAAGCTAGAATTTGGCTCCAAAATATTGTTCAGGCCTCGAAATTGTGATATTTGGGATATTTCGAAAACTGCAGGGGAGTTTGTGCGAAATGTGACTCACTGCCGCTTTCATGACTTGGCATATGTTGGGTATAAAATATCGTAATTTCAAACCGCGAATACGTGCATAGAGCCAGAATTTGGCTCCAAAATATGGCTCATGCCTCGAAATTGGAATTTTTGGGATATTTTGAAAACTGCAGGGAGGTTTGGGACAAATGTGACCAAATGCCACTTTCAGTACTTGGCAAATGTTGGGTATAAAAATTCGTAATTTTAAACTTTAAATACGTGCAGAGAGCCAGAATTTCGCTCCAAAATATTGCTCAGGCCTCAAAATTTTGATATTTAGGATATTTCGAAAACTGCAGGGGAGTTTGTGCAAAATGTGACTCACTGCCGCTTTCAGGAATTGGCATATGTTGGGTATAAAATGTCGTAATTTCAAACCGCGAATACGTGCATAGAGCCAGAATTTGGCTCCAAAATATGGCTCATGCCTCGAAATTGGAATTTTTGGGATATTTTGAAAACTGCAGGGAGGTTTGGGACAAATGTGACCAAATGCCACTTACAGTACTTGGCAAATGTTGGGTATAAAAAGTCGTAATTTTAAACTTTGAATACGTGCAGAGAGCCAGAATTTCGCTCCAAAATATTGCTCAGGCCTCAAAATTTTGATATTTAGGATATTTCGAAAACTGCAGGGGAGTTTGTGCAAAATGTGACTCACTGCCGCTTTCAGGAATTGGCATATGTTGGGTATAAAATGTCGTAATTTCAAACCGCGAATTCGTGCATAGAGCCAGAATTGCGCTCCAAAATATGGCTCAGGCATCGAAATTGGGATCTTTGGGATATTTTGAAAACTGCAGTTTTTTTTTGGACAAATATGACCAAACGCCGCGTTCAGTACTTGGCATATGTTGGGTATAAAAAAGTCGTAATTTCAAACTGCGAATACGTGCAGAGAGCCAGAATTTGGTTCCAAAATATGGCTCAGGCCTTGAAATTGGGATGTTTGAGATATTTTGAAAACTGCAGGGGGGGTTTGGGACAAATTTGACCAAACGCCGCTTTCAGTTCTTGGCATATGTTGGGCATAAAAAAGTCGTAATTTCAAACTGCGAATACGTGCAGAAAGCTAGAATTTGGCTCCAAAATATTGTTCAGGCCTCGAAATTGTGATATTTGGGATATTTCGAAAACTGCAGGGGAGTTTGTGCGAAATGTGACTCACTGCCGCTTTCATGACTTGGCATATGTTGGGTATAAAATATCGTAATTTAAAACCGCGAATACGTGCATAGAGCCAGAATTTGGCTCCAAAATATGGCTCATGCCTCGAAATTGGAATTTTTGGGATATTTTGAAAACTGCAGGGAGGTTTGGGACAAATGTGACCAAATGCCACTTTCAGTACTTGGCAAATGTTGGGTATAAAAAGTCGTAATTTTAAACTTTGAATACGTGCAGAGAGCCAGAATTTCGCTCCAAAATATTGCTCAGGCCTCAAAATTTTGATATTTAGGATATTTCGAAAACTGCAGGGGAGTTTTTGCAAAATGTGACTCACTGCCGCTTTCAGGAATTGGCATATGTTGGGTATAAAATGTCGTAATTTCAAACCGCGAATACGTGCATAGAGCCAGAATTTGGCTCCAAAATATGGCTCATGCCTCGAAATTGGAATTTTTGGGATATTTTGAAAACTGCAGGGAGGTTTGGGACAAATGTGACCAAATGCCACTTACAGTACTTGGCAAATGTTGGGTATAAAAAGTCGTAATTTTAAACTTTGAATACGTGCAGAGAGCCAGAATTTCGCTCCAAAATATTGCTCAGGCCTCAAAATTTTGATATTTAGGATATTTCGAAAACTGCAGGGGAGTTTGTGCAAAATGTGACTCACTGCCGCTTTCAGGAATTGGCATATGTTGGGTATAAAATGTCGTAATTTCAAACCGCGAATACGTGCATAGAGCCAGAATTTGGCTCCAAAATATGGCTCATGCCTCGAAATTGGAATTTTTGGGATATTTTGAAAACTGCAGGGAGGTTTGGGACAAATGTGACCAAATGCCACTTTCAGTACTTGGCAAATGTTGGGTATAAAAAGTCGTAATTTTAAACTTTGAATACGTGCAGAGAGCCAGAATTTCGCTCCAAAATATTGCTCAGGCCTCAAAATTTTGATATTTAGGATATTTCGAAAACTGCAGGGGAGTTTGTGCAAAATGTGACTCACTGCCGCTTTCAGGAATTGGCATATGTTGGGTATAAAATGTCGTAATTTCAAACCGCGAATTCGTGCATAGAGCCAGAATTGCGCTCCAAAATATGGCTCAGGCATCGAAATTGGGATCTTTGGGATATTTTGAAAACTGCAGTTTTTTTTTGGACAAATATGACCAAACGCCGCGTTCAGTACTTGGCATATGTTGGGTATAAAAAAGTCGTAATTTCAAACTGCGAATACGTGCAGAGAGCCAGAATTTGGTTCCAAAATATGGCTCAGGCCTTGAAATTGGTATTTTTGGGATAAATTTGAAAACTGCTGGGAGGTTTGGGACAAATGTAACCAAACGCTGCTTTCAGTACTTGGCATATGTTGGGTATAAAAAAGTCGTAATTTCAAACTGCGAAGACGTGCAGATAGCCAGAATTTGGTTCCAAAATATGGCTCAGGCCTTGAAATTGGGATGTTTGGGATATTTTGAAAACTGCGGGGGGGGGGGGACAAATGTGACCAAACGCCGTGTTCAGTAATTGGCATGTTGAGTATAAAAAAGTCGTAATTTCAAACTGCGAATACGTGCAGAGAGCCAGAATTTGGTTCCAAAATATGGCTCAGGCCTCGAAATTAGGATATTTGGGATATTTCGAAAACTGCAGGGGAGTTTGTGCGAAATGTGACACACTGCCTCTTTCAAGACTTGGCATATGTTGGGTATAAAATATCGTAATTTCAAACCGCGAATACGTGCAGAGAGCCAATATTTGGTTCCAAAATATGGCTCAGGCCTCGAAATTGGGATGTTTGGGATATTTTGAAAACTGCAGGGGAGCTTGTGCAAAATGTGACTCACTGCCACTTTCAGTACTTGGCATATGTTATGTATAAAAAGTCGAAATTTCAAACTTTGAATATGAGCAGAGAGCCAGAATTTGGCTCCAAAATATAGCTCAGGCCTCAAAATTTTAATATTTAGGATATTTCGAAAACTGCAGGGGAGTTTGTGCGAAATGTGACTCACTGCCGCTTTCAGGACTTGGCATATGTTGGGTATAAAATGTCGTAATTTCAAACCGCGAATACGTGCATAGAGCCAGAATTGGGCTCCAAAATATGGTTCAGGCCTCGAAATTGGGATGTTTGGGATATTTTTAAAACTGCAGTTTTTTTTGGACATATGTGACCAAACGCCGCATTCAGTACTTGGCATATGTTGGGTATAAAAAATTTGTAATTTCAAACTGCGAATACGTGCAGAGAGCCAGAATTTGGCTCCAAAATACGGCTCAGGCCTCGAATCTGGGATATTTGGGATATTTCGAAAACTGCAGGGGAGTTTGTGCAAAATGTGACTAACTGCCACTTTCAGGACTTAGCATATGTTGGGTATAAAAATTCGTAATTTCAATCTGCGAATACGTGCATAGAGCCAAAATTTGGCTCCAAAATATGGCTCTGGCCTCGAAATTGGGATGTTTGGAATATTTTGAAAAGTGCATGGAGGTTTGGGACAAATGTGACGAAACGCCGCTTTCAGTACTTGGCATATGTTGGGTATATAAATTCGTAATTTCAAACTGCGAATACGTACAGAGAGACAGAATTTGGCTCCAAAATGTGGCTCATGCCTCGAAATTGGGATGTTTGGGATATTTTGAAAACTGCAGGGAGGTTTGGGACAAATGTGACGAAACGCTGCGTTCAGTTTTTGGCATATGTTGGGTATATAAATTCCTAATTTCAAACTGCGAATACGTGCAGAGAGCCAATATTTAGTTCCAAAATATGGCTCAGGCCTCGAAATTGGGATGTTTGGGATATTTTGAAAACTGCAGGGGAGTTTGTGCAAAATGTGACTCACTGCCACTTTCAGTACTTGGCATATGTTGGGTATAAAAAGTCGTAATATCAAACTACGAATACATGCAGAGAGCCAGAATTTGGCTCTAAAATGTGAATCAAGCCTTAAAATATGGATGTTTGGGATATATGGAAAACTGCAAGAGGGATTGGGCCAAATGTGACCAAACGCCGTTTCAGGGCTTGGCATATGTTGGGTATAAAAAAGTCGCAATTTTAAACTGCGAATACGTGCAGAGAGCCAGAATTTGGCTCCAAAATACGGCTCAGGCCTCGAAATTGGGATGTTTGGGATATTTTGAAAACTGCAGGGAGGTTTGGGACAAATGTGACGAAACGCCGCTTTCAGTTTTTGGCATATGTTGGGTATATAAATTCGTAATTTCAAACTGCGAATACGTGCAGACAGCCAGAATTTGGCTCCAAAATATGGCTCATGCCTCGAAATTGGGATGTTTGGGATATTTTAAAAACTGCAGGGGGGGTTTGGGACAAATGTGACCAAACTCCGATTTCAGAACTTTGCATATGTTGGGTATAAAAATCGTAATATCAAACTGCGAATACGTGCAGAGAGCCAGAATTTGGCTCGAAAATATGGCTCAGGCCTCGATATTGTGATGTTTGGCATATTTTGAAAACTGCTGGGAGGTTTGGGACAAATGTAATAAATCGGCGCTTTCAGTACTTGGCATATGTTGGGTATAAAGAAGTCGTAATTTCAAACTGCAAATATGTGCAGAGAGCCAGAATTTGGCTCCAAAATATGGCTCAGGCCTAGAAATTGGGATGTTTGGGATATTTTGAAAACTGCAAGGGGGATTGAGACAAATGTGACCAAACGCCGCTTTCAGTACTTGGCATATGTTGGGTATAAAAAAGTTGTAATTTCAAACTGCGAATACGTGCAGAGAGCCAGAATTTGGCTCCAAAATATGTCTCAGGTCTCAAAATTAGGATATTTGGGATATTTCGAAAACTGCAGGTGAGTTTGTTCGAAATGTGACTCACTGCCGCTTTCAGGACTTGGCATATGTTGGGTATAAAATGTCGTAATTTCAAACCGCGAATACGTGCATGGAGCAAGAATTTGGCTCCAAAATATTGCTCAGGCCTCGAAATTGGGATGTTTGAGATATTTTGAAAACTGCATTGGGGGTTTGGGACAAATATGACCAAACGTTGCTTTCAGTACTTGTCATATGTTGGGCATAAAAAAGTCGTAATTTCAAACTGCGAATACGTGCAGAAAGCTTGAATTTGGCTCCAAAATATTGTTCAGGCCTCGAAATTGGGATATTTGGAATATTTCGAAAACTGCAGGGGAGTTTGTGTGAAATGTGACTCACTGCCGCGTTCATGACTTGGCATATGTTGGGTATAAAATATCGTAACTTCAAGCCGCGAATACGTGCATAGAGCCTTAATTTGGCTCCAAAATATGGCTCATGCCTCGAAATTGGAATTTTTGGGATATTTTGAAAACTGCAGTGAGGTTTAGGACAAATGTGACCAAATTCCACTTTCAGTACTTGGCATGTGTTTGGTATAAAAAGTCGTAATTTCAAACTTCGAATACGTGCAGAGAGCCAGAATTTGGCTCCAAAATATGGCTCAGGCTTCGATATTTTGATGCTTGGGATAAATTTGAAAACTGCTGGGAGGTTTGGGACAAATGTAACCAAACGCCGCTTTCAGTACCTGGCATATGTTGGGTATAAAAAAGTCGTAATTTCAAACTGCAAAGACGTGCAGAAAGCCAGAATTTTGTTCCAAAATATGGCTCAGGCCTTGAAATTGGGATGTTTGGGATATTTTGAAAACTGCAGGTAGGTTTGGGACAAATTTGACCAAACGCCACTTTCAGTACTTGGCATATGTTGGGTATAAAAAAGTCGTAATTTCAAACTGCAAAGACGTGCAGAAAGCCAGAATTTTTTTCCAAAATATGGCTCAGGCCTCGAAATTGGGATATTTGGGATATTAAAAAAACTGCAGGGGAGTTTGGGACAAATGTGACTCACTGCCGCTTTCAGGACTTGGCATATGTTGGGTATAAAAATCGTAATATCAAACTGCGAATACGTGCAGAGAGCCAGAATTTGGCTCCAAAATATGGCTCAGGCCTCGACATTGTGATGTTTGGGATATTTTGAAAACTGCTGGGAGGTTTGGGACAAATGTAACCAAACGCCGCTTTCATTACTTGGCATATGTTGGGTATAAAAAAATCGTAATTTCAAACTGCGAATACGTGCAGAAAGCTAGAATTTGGCTCCAAAATATTGTTCAGGCCTCGAAATTAGGATATTTGGGATATTTCGAAACTGCAGGGGAGTTTGTGCAAAATGTGACTCACTGCCCTTTCAGTACTTGGCATATGTTGGGTATAAAATATCGTAATTTCAAACCGCGAATACGTGCATAGAGCCAGAATTTGGCTCCAAAATATGGCTCAGGCCTCGAAATTGGGATTTTTGGGATATTTTGAAAACTGCAGGGAGGTTTGGGACAAATGTGACAAAGCGCCGCTTTCAGTTCTTGGCATATGTTGGGTATATAAATTCGTAATTTCAAACTGCGAATACATGCAGAGAGCCAAAATTTGGCTCGAAAATGTAGCTAATGCCTCGAAATTGGGATGTTTGAGATATTTTGAAAACTGCAGGGGGGGGATTGAGACAAATGTGACCAAACGCCGCTGTCAGTACTTTGCATATGTTGGGTATAAAAAAGTGGTAATTTCAAACTGCGAATACGTGCAGAGAGCCAGAGTTTGGTTCCAAAATATGGCTCAGGCCTCGAAATTGGGATGTTTGGGATATTTCAAAAACTGTAGGGGAGTTTATGCAAAATGTGACTCACTGCCCTTTCAGTACTTGGCATATGTTGGGTATAAAAATCGTAATATCAAACTGCGAATACGTGCAGAGAGCCAGAATTTGGCTCCAAAATATGGCTCAGGCCTCGATATTGTGATGTTTGGGATATTTTGAAAACTGCTGGGAGGTTTGGGACAAATGTAACCAAACGCCGCTTTCAGTACTTGGCATATGTTGGGTATAAAAAAGTCGTAATTTCAAACTGTGATTACGTGCAGAAAGCTAGAATTTGGCTCCAAAATATTGTTCAGGCCTCGAAATTGGGATATTTTGGATATTTCGAAAACTGCAGGGGAGTTTGTGCGAAATGTGACTCACTGCCGCTTTCAGGACTTGGCATATGTTGGGTATAAAATATCGTAATATCAAACCGCGAATACGTGCAGAGAGCCAGAATTTGGCTCCAAAATATGGCTCAGGCCTCAAAATTGGGATGTTTGGGATATTTTGAAAACTGCAGGGAGGTTTGGGACAAATGTGACCAAATGCCACTTTCAGTACTTGGCATATGATGGGTATAAAAATTCGTAATTTCAAACTTCGAATACGTGCAGAGAGCTAGAATTTGGCTCCAAAATATAGCTCAGGCCTCAAAATTGGGATATTTGGGATATTTCGTAACCTGCAGGGGAGTTTGTTCGAAATGTGAATCACTGCTGCTTTAAGGACTTGGCATATGTTGGGTATAAAATGTCGTAATTTCAAACCGCGAATACGTGCATAGAGCCAGAATTTTGCTCCAAAATATGGCTCAGGCCTCGAAATTGGGATGTTTGGGATATTTTGAAAACTGCAGGGGGGGGGGGTTTGGGACAAATGTGACCAAACGCTGCTTTCAGTAGTTGGTATATGTTGGGTATAAAAAAGTTGTAATTTCAAACTGCGAATACGCGCAGAGAACCAGAATTTGGCTCCAAAATATGGCTCAGGCCTCGAAATAGGGATGTTTGGGATATTTTGAAAATTGCAGGGAGGTTTGGGACAAATGTGACGAAACGCTGCTTTCAATACTTGGCATATGTTGGGTATATAAATTCGTAAATTCAAACTGCGAATACGTGCAGAGAGCCAGAATTTGGCTCCAAAATATGGCTCATGCCTCGAAATTGGGATGCTTGGGATATTTTGAAAACTGCAGGGAGGTTTAGGACAAATGTGACCAATCTCCGCTTTCAGTACTTGGCATATATTGGGTATAAAAAAGGTCGTAATTTCAAACTGCAAATACGTGCAGAGAGCCAGAGTTTGGCTCCAAAATATGGCTCAGGCCTCGAAATTGGGATGTTTGGGATAATTCGAAAACTGCAGGGGAGTTTGCGCAAAATGTGACTCACTGCCGCTTTCAGTACTTGGCATATGTTGGGTATAAAAATCGTAATATCAAACTGCGAATACGTGCAGAGAGCCAGAACTTTACTCCAAAATATGGCTCAGGGCTCGATATTGTGATGTTTGGGATATTTTGAAAACTGCTGGGAGGTTTGGGACAAATGTAACCAAACGCCGCTTTCAGTACTTGGCATATGTTGGGTATATAAATTCGTAATTTCAAACTGCGAATACGTGCAGAGGGCCAGAATTTGCCTCCAAAATATGGCTCATGCCTCGAAATTGGGATGTTTGGGATATTTTGAAAACTGCAGGGAAGTTTGGGACAAATGTGACCAAATTCCACTTTCAGTACTTGGCATATGTTGGGTATAAAAAGTCGTAATTTCAAACTTCGAATACGTGCAGAGAGCCAGAATTTGGTTCCAAAATATGGCTCAGGCCTCAAAATTGAGATATTTGGGATATTTCGAAAACTGCAGGTGAGTTTGTGCGAAATGTGACTCACTGCCTTTTTCAGGACTTGGCATATGTTGGGTATAAAATGTCGTAATTTCAATCCGCGAATACGTGCATAGAACCAGAATTTGGCTCCAAAATATGGCTCAGGCCTCGAAATTGGGATGTTTGGGATATTTTGAAAACTGCATGGGGGGGGGGGGACAAATGTGACCAATCTCCGCTTTCAGTACTTGGCATATATTGGGCATAAAAAAGTCGTAATTTCAAACTGCGAATACGAGCAGAAAGCTAGAATTTGGCTCCAAAATATTGTTCAGGCTCCCGAAATTGGGATATGTGGGATATTTCGAAAACTGCAGGGGAGTTTGTGTGAAATGTGACTCAATGCCGCTTTCAGGACTTTGCATATGTTGGGTATAATAAGTCGTAATTTCAAACAGAGAATACGTGCATAGAGCTAGAATTTGGCTCCAAAATGTGGCTCATGCCTCGAAATTGGGATGTTTGGGATATTTTGAAAACTGCAGGGAGGTTTGGGACAAATGTGACCAAATGCCGCTTTCAGTACTTGGCATATGTTGGGTATAAAATGTCGTAATTTCAAACCGCGAATACGTGCATAGAGCCAGAATTTGGCTCCAAAATATGGCTCAGGCCTCGAAATTGGGATGTTTGGGATATTTTGAAAACTGCATGGGGGGTTTGGGACAGATGTGACCAAACGCCGCTTTCAGTACTTGGTATATGTTGGGTATAAAAAAGTCGTAATTTCAAACTGCGAATACGTGCAGAAAGCTAGAATTTGGCTCCAAAATATTGTTCAGGCTCCCGAAATTGGGATATTTGGGATATTTCGAAAACTGCAGGGAGTTTGTGCGAAATGTGACTCACTGCCGCTTTTAGGACTTGGCATATGTTGGGTATAAAATGTCGTAATTTCGAACCGCGAATAGGTGCATAAAGCCAGAATTTGGCTCCAAAATATAACTCAGGCCTCGAAATTGGGATGTTTGGGAAATTTTGAAAACTTCAGGGGGGGTTTTGGACAAATGTGACCAAACGCCTCGTTCAGTACTTGGCATATGTTGGGTATAAAAAAGTCGTATTTTCAAACTTCGAATACGTGCAGAGAGCCAGAATTTGGCTCAAAAATACGGCTCAGGCTTCGAAGTTGGAATATTTGATATATTTCGAAAACTGCACGGGAGTTTGTGCAAAATGTGACTAACTGCCACTTTCAGGACTTAGCATATGTTGGGTATAAAAAGTCGTAATTTCAATCTGCGAATACGTGCATAGAGCCAGAATTTGGCTCTAAAATATAGCTCTGGCCTCGAAATTGGGATGTTTGGGATATTTTGAAAACTGCAGGGGGGGTTTAGGACAAATGTGACCAAACGCCGCTTTCAGTACTTGGCACATGTTGGGCATAAAAAAGTCGTAATTTCAAACTGCGAATACGTGCAGAAAGCTAGAATTTGGCTCCAAAATATTGTTCAGGCCTCGAAATTGGGATATTTGGGATATTTAAAAAACTGCAGGGGAGTTTGCGACAAATGTGACTCATTGCCGCTTTCAGGACTTGGCATATGATGGGTATAAAATATCGTAATTTCAAACCGCGAATACGTGCATAAAGCCAGAATTTGGCTCCAAAATATGGCTCAGGCCTCGAAATTGGGATGTTTGGGATATTTTGAAAACTGCAGGGAGGTTTGGGACAAATGTGACGAAACGCCACTTTCAGTACTTGACATATGTTGGGTATATAAATTCGTAATTTCAAACAGTGAATACGTGCAGAGAGCCAGAATTTGGCTCCAAAATATGGCTCATGCCTCGAAATTGGGATGTTTGGGATATTTTGAAAACTGCAGGGAGGTTTGGAACATATGTGACCAAATTCCACTTTCAGTAGTTGGCATGTGTTTGGTATAAAAAGTCGTAATTTCAAACTTCGAATATGTGCAGAGAGCCAGAATTTGGCTAAAAAATATTGTTCAGGCCTCGAAATTGGGATATTTGGGATATTTCGAAACTGCAGGGGAGTTTGTGCGAAATGTGACTCACTGCCGCTTTCAGTACTTGGCATATGTTGGGTATAAAAATCGTAATATCAAACTGCGAATACGTGCAGAGAGCCAGAATTTGGCTCCAAAATATGGCTCAGGCTTCGATATTGTGATGCTTGGGATAAATTTGAAAACTGCTGGGTGGTTTGGGACAAATGTAACCAAACGCCGCTTTCAGTACTTGGCATATGTTGGGTATAAAAAAGTCGTAATTTCAAACTGCGAATACGTGCAGAGAGAGAGAATTTGGTTCCAAAATATGGCTCAGGCCTTGAAATTGGGATGTTTGGGATAAATTTGAAAACTGCTGGGAGGTTTGGGACAAATGTAACCAAACGCCGCTTTCAGTACTTGGCATATGTTGGGTATAAAAAAGTCGTAATTTCAAACTGCAAAGACGTGCAGAAAGCCAGAATTTTGTTCCAAAATATGGCTCAGGCCTTGAAATTGGGATGTTTGGGATATTTTGAAAACTGCAGGTAGGTTTGGGACAAATTTGACCAAACGCCACTTTCAGTACTTGGCATATTTTGGGTATAAAAAAGTCGTAATTTCAAACTGCAAAGACGTGCAGAAAGCCAGAATTTTGTTCCAAAATATGGCTCAGGCCTCGAAATTGGGATATTTGGGATATTAAAAAAACTGCAGGGGAGTTTGGGACAAATGTGACTCACTGCCGCTTTCAGGACTTGGCATATGTTGGGTATAAAAATCGTAATATCAAACTGCGAATACGTGCAGAGA
This sequence comes from Procambarus clarkii, assembly GCF_040958095.1. NCBI lineage: Eukaryota > Metazoa > Arthropoda > Malacostraca > Decapoda > Cambaridae > Procambarus > Procambarus clarkii. The sequence continues at coordinate 146,522 of NW_027189396.1, read as the reverse complement.
GCCAGAATTTGGCTCCAAAATATGGCTCAGGCCTCGACATTGTGATGTTTGGGATATTTTGAAAACTGCTGGGAGGTTTGGGACAAATGTAACCAAACGCCGCTTTCATTACTTGGCATATGTTGGGTATAAAAAATTCGTAATTTCAAACTGCGAATACGTGCAGAAAGCTAGAATTTGGCTCCAAAATATTGTTCAGGCCTCGAAATTAGGATATTTGGGATATTTCGAAAACTGCAGGGGAGTTTGTGCGAAATGTGACTCACTGCCGCTTTCAGGACTTGGCATATGTTGGGTATAAAATATCGTAATTTCAAACCGCGAATACGTGCATAGAGCCAGAATTTGGCTCCAAAATATGGCTCAGGCCTCGAAATTGGGATGTTTGGGATATTTTGAAAAGTGCAGGGAGGTTTGGGACAAATGTGACGAAACGCCGCTTTCAGTACTTGGCATATGTTGGGTATATAAATTCGTAATTTCAAACTGCGAATACGTGCAGAGAGCCAGAATTTAGCTCCAAAATATGGCTCAGGCCTCGAAATTGGGATGTTTGGGATATATTGAAAACTGCAGGGGGGATTGAGACAAATGTGACCAAACGCCGCTTTCAGTACTTGGCATATGTTGGGTATAAAAAGGTGGTAATTTCAAACTGCGAATACGTGCAGAGAGCCAGAATTTGGCTCTAAAATATTGCTCAGGCCTCGAAATTGGGATATTTGGGATATTTCGAAAACTGCAGGGGAGTTTGTGCGAAATGTGACTCACTGCCGCTTTCAGTACTTGGCATATGTTGGGTATAAAAATCGTAATATCAAAATGCGAATACGTGCAGAGAGCCAGAATTTGGCTCCAAAATATGGCTCAGGCCTTGAAATTGGGATGTTTGGGATAAATTTTAAAACTGCTGGGAGGTTTGGGACAAATGTAACCAAACGCCGCTTTCAGTACTTGGCATATGTTGGGTATAAAAAAGTCGTAATTTCAAACTGCGAATACGTGCAGAGAGCCAGAATTTGGTTCCAAAATATGGCTCAGGCCTTGAAATTGGGATGTTTGGGATAAATTTTAAAACTGCTGGGAGGTTTGGGACAAATGTAACCAAACGCCGCTTTCAGTACTTGGCATATGTTGGGTATAAAAAAGTCGTAATTTCAAACTGCAAAGACGTGCAGAGAGCCAGAATTTTGTTCCAAAATATGGCTCAGGCCTTGAAATTGGGATGTTTGGGATATTTTGAAAACTGCGCGGGGGGGGGGGGGGGGTTGGGACAAATGTGACCAAACGCGGTGTTCAGTACTTGGCATGTTGAGTATAAAAAAGTCGTAATTTCAAACTGCGAATACGTGCAGAGAGCCAGAATTTGGTTCCAAAATTTGGCTCCGGCCTCGAAATTAGGATATTTGGGATATTTCGAAAACTGCAGGGGAGTTTGTGCAAAATGTGACACACTGCCTCTTTCAAGACTTGGCATATGTTGGGTATAAAAATTCGTAATTTCAATCTGCGAATACGTGCATAGAGCCAGAATTTGGCTCCAAAATATGGCTCAGGCCTCGAAATTGGGATGTTTGGGATATTTTGAAAACTGCAGGGAGGTTTGGGACAAATGTGACGAAACGCCGCTTTCAGTTTTTGGCATATGTTGGGTATATAAATTCGTAATTTCAAACTGCGAATACGTGCAGAGAGCCAGAATTTGCCTCCAAAATATGGCTCATGCCTCGAAATTGGGATGTTTGGGATATTTTAAAAACTGCAGGGGGGCGGGTTTGGGACAAATGTGAAGAAACTCCGATTTCAGTACTAGGCATATGTTCGGTATAAAAATTGTAATATCAAACTGCGAATACGTGCAGAGAGCCAGAATGTGGCTCCAAAATATGGCTCAGGCCTCGATATTGTGATGTTTGGGATATTTTGAAAACTGCTGGGAGGTTTGGGACAAATGTAACCAATCGCCGCTTTCAGTACTTGGCATATGTTGGGTATAAAAAAGTCGTAATTTCAAACTGCGAATACGTGCAGAGAGCCAGAATTTGGCTCCAAAATATGGCTCAGGCCTAGAAATTGGGATGTTTGGGATATTATGAAAACTGCAAGGCGGATTGAGACAAATGTGACCAAACCCCACTTTCAGTACTTGGCATATGTTGGGTATAAAAAAATGGTAATTTCTAACTGCGAATACGTGCAGAGAGCCAGAATTTGGCTCCAAAATATGGCTCAGGCCTCAAAAGTAGGATATTTGGGTTATTTCGAAAACTGCAGGTGAGTTTGTGCGAAATGTGACTCTTGCCGCTTTCAGGACTTGGCATATGTTGGGTATAAAATGTCGTAATTTCAAACCGCGAATACGTGCATAGAGCCAGAATTTGGCTCCAAATATTGCTCAGGCCTCGAAATTGGGAAGTTTGAGATATTTTGAAAACTGCAGGGGGGGTTGGGGACAAATTTGACCAAACGCCGCTTTCAGTTCTTGGCATATGTTGGGCATAAAAAAGTCGTAATTTCAAACTGCGAATATGTGCAGAAAGCTAGAATTTGGCTCCAAAATATTGTTCAGGCCACGAAATTGTGATATTTGGGATATTTCGAAAACTGCAGGGGAGTTTGTGCGAAATGTGACTCACTGCCGCTTTCAGGAATTGGCATATGTTCGGTATAAAATGTCGTAATTTCAAACCGCGAATTCGTGCATAGAGCCAGAATTGGGCTCCAAAATATGGCTCAGGCATCGAAATTGTGATGTTTGGGATATTTTGAAAACTGCAGTTTTTTTTTGGACAAATGTGACCAAACGCCGCGTTCAGTACTTGGCATATGTTGGGTATAAAAAAGTCGTAATTTCAAACTGCGAAGACGTGCAGAGAGCCAGAATTTGGTTCCAAAATATGGCTCAGGCCTTGAAATTGGGATGTTTGGGATATTTTGAAAACTGCGGGGAAGGGGGGGTTGGGACAAATGTGACCAAACGCCGTGTTCAGTAATTGGCATGTTGAGTATAAAAAAGTCGTAATTTCAAACTGCGAATACGTGCAGAGAGCCAGAATTTGGTTCCAAAATATGGCTCAGGCCTCGAAATTAGGATATTTGGGATATTTCGAAAACTGCAGGGGAGTTTGTGCGAAATGTGACACACTGCCTCTTTCAAGACTTGGCATATGTTGGGTATAAAATATCGTAATTTCAAACCGCGAATACGTGCAGAGAGCCAATATTTGGTTCCAAAATATGGCTCAGGCCTCGAAATTGGGATGTTTGGGATATTTTGAAAACTGCAAGGGGGATTGAGACAAATGTGACGAAACGCCGCTTTCAGTTTTGGGCATAAGTTGGGTATATAAATTCGTAATTTCAAACTGCGAATACGTGCAGAGAGCCAGAATTTGGCTCCAAAACATGGCTCAGGCCTAGAAATTGGGATGTTTGGGATATTTTGAAAACTGCAAGGGGGATTGAGACAAATGTGACCAAACGCCGCTTTCAGGACTTGGCATATGTTGGGTATAAAATGTCGTAATTTCAAACCGCGAATACGTGCATGGAGCAAGAATTTGGCTCCAAAATATTGCTCAGGCCTCGAAATTGGGATGTTTGAGATATTTTGAAAAGTGCATTGGGGGTTTGGGACAAATATGACCAAACGCCGCTTTCAGTACTTGGCATATGTTGGGCATAAAAAAGTCGTAATTTCAAACTGCGAATACGTGCAGAAAGCTTGAATTTGGCTCCAAAATATTGTTCAGGCCTCGAAATTGGGATATTTGGAATATTTCGAAAACTGCAGGGGAGTTTGTGTGAAATGTGACTCACTGCCGCGTTCATGACTTGGCATATGTTGGGTATAAAATATCGTAACTTCAAGCCGCGAATACGTGCATAGAGCCAGAATTTGGCTCCAAAATATGGCTCATGCCTCGAAATTGGAATTTTTTGGTTATTTTGAAAACTGCAGGGAGGTTTGGGACAAATGTGACCAAATGCCACTTTCAGTACTTGGCAAATGTTGGGTATAAAAATCGTAATATCAAACTGCGAATACGAGCAGAGAGCCAGAACTTGGCTCCAAAATATGACTCAGGCCTCGATATTGTGATGTTTGGGTTATTTTGAAAACTGCTGGGAGGTTTGGGACAAATGCAACCAAACGCTGCTTTCAGTACTTGGCACATGTTGGGCATAAACAAGTCGTAATTTCAAACTGCGAATACGTGCAGAAAGCTAGAATTTGGCTCCAAAATATTGTTCAGGCCTCGAAATTGGGATATTTGGGATATTAAAAAAACTGCAGGGGAGTTTGGGACAAATGTGACTCACTGCCGCTTTCAGGACTTGGCATATGATGGGTATAAAATATCGTAATTTCAAACCGCGAATACGTGCATAAAGCCAGAATTTGGCTCCAAAATATGGCTCAGGCCTCGAAATTGGGATGTTTGGGATATTTTGAAAACTGCAGGGAGGTTTGGGACAAATGTGACGAAACGCCACTTTCAGTACTTGACATATGTTGGGTATATAAATTCGTAATTTCAAACGGTGAATACGTGCAGAGAGCCAGAATTTGGCTCCAAAATATGGCTCATGCCTCGAAATTGGGATTTTTGGGATATTTTGAAAACTGCAGGGAGGTTTGGGACAAATGTGACCAAACGCCGCTGTCAGTACTTTGCATATGTTGGGTATAAAAAAGTGGTAATTTCAAACTGCGAGTACGTGCAGAGAGCCAGAGTTTGGTTCCAAAATATGGCTCAGGCCTCGAAATTGGGATGTTTGGGATATTTCAAAAACTGCAGGGGAGTTTGTGCAAAATGTGACTCACTGCCCTTTCAGTACTTGGCATATGTTGGGTATAAAAATCGTAATATCAAACTGCGAATACGTGCAGAGAGCCAGAATTTGGCTCCAAAATATGGCTCAGGCCTCGATATTGTGATGTTTGGGATATTTTGACAACTGCTGGGAGGTTTGGGACAAATGTAACCAAACGCCGCTTTCAGTACTTGGCATATGTTGGGTATAAAAAAGTCGTAATTTCAAACTGCGAATACGTGCAGAAAGCTAGAATTTGGCTCCAAAATACTGTTCAGGCCTCGAAATTAGGATATTTGGGATATTTCGAAAACTGCAGGGGAGTTTGGGCGATATGTGACTCACTGCCCTTTCAGGACTTGGCATATGTTGGGTATAAAATATCGTAATTTCAAACCGCGAATACGTGCATAGAGCCAGAATTTGGCTCCAAAATATGGCTCAGGCCTCGAAATTGGGATGTTTGGGATATTTTGAAAAGTGCAGGGAGGTTTGGGACAAATGTGACGAAACGCCGCTTTCAGTACTTGGCATATGTTGGGTATATAAATTCGTAATTTCAAACTGCGAATACGTGCAGAGAGCCAGAATTTGGCTCCAAAATATGGCTCAGGCCTCGAAATTGGGATGTTTGGGATATATTGAAAACTGCAGGGGGGATTGAGACAAATGTGACCAAACGCCGCTTTCAGTACTTTGCATATGTTGGGTATAAAAAGGTTGTAATTTCAAACTGCGAATACGTGCAGAGAGCCAGAATTTCGCTCTAAAATATTGCACAGGCCTCGAAATTGGGATATTTGGGATATTTCGAAAACTGCAGGGGAGTTTGTGCGAAATGTGACTCACTGCCGCTTTCAGTACTTGGCATATGTTGGGTATAAAAATCGTAATATCAAACTGCGAATACGTGCAGAGAGCCAGAATTTGGTTCCAAAATATGGCTCAGGGCTTGAAATTGGGATGCTTGGGATAAATTTGAAAACTGCTGGGAGGTTTGGGACAAATGTAACCAAACGCCGCTTTCAGTACTTGGCATATGTTGGGTATAAAAAAGTCGTAATTTCAAACTGCGAATACGTGCAGAGAGCCAGAATTTGGTTCCAAAATATGGCTCAGCCTTGAAATTGGGATGTTTGGGATAAATTTGAAAACTGCTGGGAGGTTTGGGACAAATGTAACCAAACGCCGCTTTCAGTACTTGGCATATGTTGGGTATAAAAAAGTCGTAATTTCAAACTGCAAAGACGTGCAGAGAGCCAGAATTTTGTTCCAAAATATGGCTCAGGCCTTGAAATTGGGATGTTTGGGATATTTTGAAAACTGCGGGGGGGGGGGGGGGGAGGGGGGGTTTGGGACAAATGTGACCAAACGCGGTGTTCAGTACTTGGCATGTTGAGTATAAAAAAGTCGTAATTTCAAACTGCGAATACGTGCAGAGAGCCAGAATTTGGTTCCAAAATTTGGCTCCGGCCACGAAATTAGGATATTTGGGATATTTAGAAAACTGCAGGGGAGTTTGTGCGAAATGTGACACACTGCCTCTTTCAAGACTTGGCATATGTTGGGTATAAAAATTCGTAATTTCAATCTGCGAATACGTGCACAGAGCCAGAATTTGGCTCCAAAATATGGCTCAGGCCTCGAAATTGGGATATTTGGGATATTTTGAAAACTGCAGGGAGGTTTGGGACAAATGTGACGAAACGCCGCTTTCAGTTTTTGGCATATGTTGGGTATATAAATTCGTAATTTCAAACTGCGAATACGTTCAGAGAGCCAGAATTTGCCTCCAAAATATGGCTCATGCCTCGAAATTGGGATGTTTGGGATATTTTAAAAACTGCAGGGGGGGTTTGGGACAAATGTGACCAAACTCCGATTTCAGTACTTGGCATATGTTGGGTATAAAAATCGTAATATCAAACTGCGAATACGTGCAGAGAGCCAGAATATGGCTCCAAAATATGGCTCAGGCCTCGATATTGTGATGTTTGGGATATTTTGAGAACTGCTGGGAGGTTTGGGACAAATGTAACCAATCGCCGCTTTCAGTACTTGGCATATGTTGGGTATAAAAAGTCGTAATTTCAAACTGTGAATACGTGCAGAGAGCCAGAATTTGGCTCCAAAATATGGCTCAGGCCTAGAAATTGGGATGTTTGGGATATTTTGAAAACTGCAAGGGGGATTGAGACAAATGTGACCAAACGCCACTTTCAGTACTTGGCATATGTTTGGTATAAAAAAATGGTAATTTCAAACTGCGAATACGTGCAGAGAGGCAGAATTTGGCTCCAAAATATGGCTCAGGCCTCAAAATTAGGATATTTGGGATATTTCGAAAACTGCAGGGGAGTTTGTGCGAAATGTGACTCACTGCCGCTTTCAGGACTTGGCATATGTTGGGTATATAAATTCGTAATTTCAAACTGCGAATACGTGCAGAGAGCCAGAATTTGGCTCCAAAATATGGCTCAGGCCTCGAAATTGGGATGTTTGGGATATATTGAAAACTGCAGGGGGGATTGAGACAAATGTGACCAAACGCCGCTTTCAGTACTTGGCATATGTTGGGTATAAAAAGGTTGTAATTTCAAACTGCGAATACGTGCATAGAGCCAGAATTTGGCTTCAAAATATTGCTCAGGCCTCGAAATTGGGATGTTTGAGATATTTTGAAAACTGCAGGGGGAGTTTGGGACAAATTTGACCAAACGCTGCTTTCAGTTCTTGGCATATGTTGGGCATAAAAAAGTCGTATTTTCAAACTGCGAATACGTGCAGAAAGCTAGAATTTGGCTCCAAAATATTGTTCAGGCCTCGAAATTGTGATATTTGGGATATTTCAAAAACTGCAGGGGAGTTTGTGCGAAATGTGACTCACTGCCGCTTTCATGACTTGGCATATGTTGGGTATAAAATATCGTAATTTCAAACCGCGAATACGTGCATAGAGCCAGAATTTGGCTCTAAAATATGGCTCATGCCTCGAAATTGGAGTTTTTGGGATATTTTGAAAACTGCAGGGAGGTTTGGGACAAATGTGACCAAATGCCACTTTCAGTACTTGGCAAATGTTGGGTATAAAAAGTCGTAATTTTAAACTTTGAATACGTGCAGAGAGCCAGAATTTCGCTCCAAAATATTGCTCAGGCCTCAAAATTTTGATATTTAAGATATTTCGAAAACTGCAGGGGAGTTTGTGCAAAATGTGACTCACTGCCGCTACAGGAATTGGCATATGTTGGGTATAAAATGTCGTTATTTCAAACCGCGAATTCGTGCATAGAGCCAGAATTGGGCTCCAAAATATGGCTCAGGCATCGAAATTGGGATGTTTGGGATATTTTGAAAACTACAGTTTTTTTTGGACAAATGTGACAAAACGCCGCGTTCAGTACTTGGCATATGTTGGGTATAAAAAAGTCGTAATTTCAAACTGCGAATACGTGCAGAGAGCCAGAATTTGGTTCCAAAATATGGCTCAGGCCTTGAAATTGGTATTTTTGGGATAAATTTGAAAACTGCTGGGAGGTTTGGGACAAATGTAACCAAACGCTGCTTTCAGTACTAGGCATATGTTGGGTATAAAAAAGTCGTAATTTCAAACTGTGAAGACGTGCAGAGAGCCATAATTTGGTTCCAAAATATGGCTCAGGCCTTGAAATTGGGATGTTTGGGATATTTTGAAAACTGCGGGGGGGGGGGGGGGACACAAATGTGACCAAACGCCGTGTTCAGTAATTGGCATGTTGAGTATAAAAAAGTCGTAATTTCAAACTGCGAATACGTGCAGAGAGCCAGAATTTGGTTCCAAAATATGGCTCATGCCTCGAAATTAGGATATTTGGGATATTTCGAAAACTGCAGGGGAGTTTGTGCGAAATGTGACACACTGCCTCTTTCAAGACTTGGCATATGTTGGGTATAAAATATCGTAATTTCAAACCGCGAATACGTGCAGAGAGCCAATATTTGGTTCCAAAATATGGCTCAGGCCTCGAAATTGGGATGTTTGGGATATTTTGAAAACTGCAGGGGAGTTTGTGCAAAATGTGACTCACTGCCACTTTCAGTACTTGGCATATGTTGGGTATAAAAAGTCGAAATTTCAAACTTTGAATACGTGCAGAGAGCCAGAATTTGGCTCCAAAATATAGCTCAGGCCTCAAAATTTTGATATTTAGGATATTTCGAAAACTGCACGGGAGTTTGTGCGAAATGTGACTCACTGCCGCTTTCAGGACTTGGCATATGTTGGGTATAAAATGTCGTAATTTCAAACCGCGAATACGTGCATAGAGCCAGAATTGGGCTCCAAAATATGGATCAGGCCTCGAAATTGGGATGTTTGGGATATTTTTAAAACTGCAGGGTTTTTTGGACAAATGTGACCAAACGCCGCGTTCAGTACTTGGCATATGTTGGGTATAAAAAAGTTGTAATATCAAACTGCGAATACGTGCAGAGAGCCAGAATATGGCTTCAAAATACTGCTTAGGCCTCGAAATTGGGATATTTGGGATATTTCGAAAACTGCAGGGGAATTTGTGCAAAATGTGACTAACTGCTGCTTTCAGGACTTAGCATATGTTGGGTATAAAAAGTCGTAATTTCAATCTGCGAATACGTGCATAGAGCCAGAATTTGGCTCCAAAAAATTTTTTCTCAGGCCTCGGAATTGGGATGTTTGGGATATTTAAAAAACTGCACGGGAGATTGTGCAAAATGTGACTCACTGCCGCTTTCAGCACTTGGCATATGTTGGGTATAAAAATCAAAATATCAAACTGCGAATACGTGCAGAGAGCCAGAATTTGGCTCAAAAATATGACTCAGGCCTCGATATTGTGATGTTTGGGATATTTTGAAAACTGCTGGGAGGTTTGGGACAAATGTAACCAAACGCCGCTTTCAGTACTTGGCATATGTTGGGTATAAAAAAGTCGTAATTTCAAACTGCGAATACGTGCAGAGAGCCAGAATTTGGCTCCAAAATATGGCTCAGGCCTCGAAATTGGGATGTTTGGGTTATGTTTAAAACAGCAGGGGGCACTGAGACAAATGTGACCAAACGCCGCTTTCAGAACTTGGCATAAGTTGGGTATAAAATGTCGTAATTTCAAACCGCGAATACGTGCATAGAGCCAGAATTTGGCTCCAAAATAAGGCTCAGGCCTCGAAATTGGGATGTTACGGATATTTTGAAAACTGCAGGTTTTTTTTTTGGACAAATGTGACCAAACGCCGGGTTCAGTACTTGGCATATGTTGGGTATAAAAAAGTTGTAATTTCAAACTGCGAATACGTGCAGAGAGCCAGAATTTGGCTCCAAAATACGGCTCAGGCCTCGAAATTGGGATATTTGGGATATTTCGAAAACTGCAGGGGAGTTTGTGCAAAATGTGACACACTGCCACTTTCAGTACTTGGCATATGTTGGGTATAAAAAGTCGTAATTTCAATCTGCGAATACGTGCATAGAGCCAGAATTTGGCTCCAAAATATGGCTCTGGCGTCGAAATTGGGATGTTTGGGATATTTTGAAAACTGCAGGGAGGTTTGGGACAAATGTGACGAAACGCTGCTTTCAGTTTTTGGCATATGTTGGGTATATAAATTCGTAATTTCACACTGCGAATACGTGCAGAGAGCCAATATTTGGTTCCAAAATATGGCTCAGGCCTCGAAATTGGGATGTTTGGGATATTTTGAAAACTGCAGGGGAGTTTGTGCAAAATGTGACACACTGCCACTTTCAGTACTTGGCATATGTTGGGTATAAAAATTCGTAATATCAAACTGTGAATACGTGCAGAGATCCAGACGTTGACTCCAAAATATGGCTTAGGCCTCGATATTGGGATGTTTGGGATATTTTGAAAACTGCAGGGAGGTTTGGGGCAAATGTGACAAAACGGCGCTTTCAGTACTTCCCATATGTTGGGTGTAAAAAAATCGTAATTTCAAACGGCGAATACGTGCAGAGAGCCAGAATTTGGCTCCAAAATGTGAATCAGGCCTTAAAATTGGGATGTTTGGGATATTTTGAAAACTGCAGGGAGGTTTAAGACAAATGTGACTCACTACCGCTTTCAGTACTTCGCATATATTGGGTATAAAAAATCGTAATTTCAAACTACGAATACGTGCAGAGAGCCAGAATTTGGCTCCAAAATGTGAATCAAGCCTTAAAATTGGGATGTTTGGGATATTTGGAAAACTGCAAGAGGGATTGGGCCAAATGTGACCAAACGCCGTTTCAGGGCTTGGCATATGTTGGGTATAAAAAAGTCGCAATTTTAAACTGCGAATACGTGCAGAGAGCAAGAATTTTGCTCCAAAATACGGCTCAGGCCTCGAAATTGGGATATTTGGGATATTTCGAAAACTGCAGAGGGAGTCTGTGCAGAATGTGACTAACTGCCCTTTTCAGGACTTAGCATATGTTGGGTATAAAAATTCGTAATTTCAATCTGCGAATACGAGCAGAAAGCTAGAATTTGGCTCCAAAATATTGTTCAGGCTCCCGAAATTGGGATATGTGGGATATTTCGAAAACTGCAGGGGAGTTTGTGTGAAATGTGACTCAATGCCGCTTTCAGTACTTGGCATATGTTGGGTATAATAAGTCGTAATTTCAAACAGCGAATACGTGCATAGAGCTAGAATTTGGCTCCAAAATATGGCTCAGGCCTCGAAATTGAGATGTTTGGGATATTTTGAAAACTGCAGGGAGGTTTGGGACAAATGTGACGAAACGCTGCTTTCAGTACTTGACATATGTTGGGTATATAAATTCGTAATTTCAAACTGCGAATACGTGCAGAGAGCCAGAATTTGGCTCCAAAATGTGGCTCATGCCTCGAAATTGGGATGTTTGGGATATTTTGAAAACTGCAGGGAGGTTTGGGACAAATGTGACCAAATGGCGCTTTCAGTACTTGGCATATGTTGGGTATAAAAAGACGTAATTTCAAACTTCGAATACGTGCAGAGAGCCAGAATTTGGCTACAAAATATGACTCAGGCCTCAAAATTGGGATTTTTGGGATATTTCGAAAACTGCAGGGGAGTTTGTGCGAAATGTGACGCACTGCCGCTTTCAGGACTTGGCATATGTTGGGTATAAAATGTCGTAATTTCAAACCGCGAATACGTGCATAGAGCCAGAATTTGGCTCCAAAATATGGCTCAGGCCTCGAAATTGGGATGTTTGGGATATTTTGAAAACTGCATGGGGGGTTTGGGACAAATGTGACCAAACGCCGCTTTCAGTACTTGGTATATGTTGGGTATAAAAAAGTCGTAATTTCAAACTGCAAATACGTTCATAGAGCCAGAATTTGGCTCAAAAATATGGCTCAGGCCTCGAAATTGGGATGTTTGGGATATTTTGAAAACTGCAAGGGGGGTTTGGGACAAATGTGACCAAACGCCGCTTTCAGTACTTGGTATATGTTGGGTATATAAATTCGTAATTTCAAACTGCGAATACATGCAGAGAGCAAAAATTTGGCTCCAAAATATGGCTCATGCCTCGAAATTGGGATGTTTTGGGATATTTTGAAAACTGCAGAGGGGGTTGGGGGGGGGTTAGGACAAATGTGACCAATCTTCGCTTTCAGTACTTGGCATATATTGGGTATAAAAAAGTAGTAATTTCAAACTGCAAATACGTGCAGAGAGCCAGAGTTTGGCTCCAAAATATGGCTCAGGCCTCAAAATTGGGATATTTGGGATATTTCGAAAACTGCAGGTGAGTTTGTGCGAAATGTGACGCACTGCCGCTTTCAGGACTTGGCATATGTTGGGTATAAAATGTCGTAATTTCAAACCGCGAATACGTGCATAGAGCCAGAATTTGGCTTCAAAATATGGCTCAGGCCTCGAAATTGGGATGTTTAGGATATTTTGAAAACTGCAGGGGGGGTTTGGGACAAATGTGACCAAACGCCGCTTTCGGTACTTGGCATATGTTGGGCATAAAAAAGTCGTAATTTCAAACTGCGAATACGTGCAGAAAGCTAGAATTTGGCTCCAAAATATTGTTCAGGCTCCCGTAATTGGGATATTTGGGATATTTCGAAAACTGCAGGGGAGTTTGTGCGAAATGTGACTCACTGCCACTTTCAGGACTTGGCATATGTTGGGTATAATAAGTCGTAATTTCAAACAGCGAATACGTGCATAGAGCCAGAATTTGGCTCCAAAATATGGCTCAGACCTCGAAATTGGGATGTTTGGGATATTTTGAAAACTGCAGGGGAGTTTGTGCGAAATGTGACTCACTGCCACTTTCAGGACTTGACATATGTTGGGTATAAAATGTCGTAATTTCGAACCGCGAATACGTGCATAAAGCCAGAATTTGGCTCCAAAATATTGCTCAGGCCTCGAAATTGGGATGTTTGAGATATTTTGAAAACTGCATTGGTGGTTTGGGACAAATATGACCAAACGTTGCTTTCAGTACTTGGCATATGTTGGGCATAAAAAAGTCGTAATTTCAAACTGCAAATACGTGCAGAAAGCTTGAATTTGGCTCCAAAATATTGTTCAGGCCTCGAAATTGGGATATTTGGAATATTTCGAAAACTGCAGGGGAGTTTGTGTGAAATGTGACTCACTGCCGCGTTCATGACTTGGCATATGTTGGGTATAAAATATTGTAACTTCAAGCCGCGAATACGTGCATAGAGCCAGAATTTGGCTCCAAAATATGGCTCATGCCTCGAAATTGGAATTTTTGGGATATTTTGAAAACTGCAGGGAGGTTTGGGACAAATGTGACCAAATGCCACTTTCAGTACTTGGCAAATGTTGGGTATAAAAATCGTAATATCAAACTGCGAATACGAGCAGAGAGCCAGAACTTGGCTCCAAAATATGACTCAGGCCTCGATATTGTGATGTTTGGGTTATTTTGAAAACTGCTGGGAGGTTTGGGACAAATGCAACCAAACGCCGCTCTCAGTACTTGGCATATGTTGGGTATAAAAAAGTGGTAATTTCAAACAGCGAATACGTGCAGAGAGCCAGAATTTGGCTCCAAAATATAGCTCAGGCCTCAAAATTGGGATATTTGGGATATTTCGAAAACTGCAGGGGAGTTTGTGCGAAATGTGACTCACTGCCGCGTTCAGGACGTGGCAAATGTTGGGTATAAAATGTCGTAATTTCAAACCGCGAATACGTGCATAGAGCCAGAATTTGGCTCCAAAATATGGCTCAGGCCTCGAAATTGGGATGTTTTGGATATTTTGAAAACTGCAGTTTTTTTTTTTGGACAAATGCAACCAAACGCCGCTCTCAGTACTTGGCATATGTTGGGTATAAAAAAGTTGTAATTTCAAACTGCGAATACGTGCAGAGAGCCAGAATTTGGCTCCAAAATACGGCTCAGGCCTCGAAGTTGGGATATTTGGGATATTTCGAAAACTGCAGGGGAGTTTGTGCAAAATGTGACTAACTGCAACTTTCAGGACTTAGCATATGTTGGGTATAAAAAGTCGTAATTTCAATCTGTGAATACGTGCATAGAGCCAGAATTTGGCTCTAAAATATAGCTCTGGCCTCGAAATTGGGATGTTTGGGATATTTTGAAAACTGCAGGGGGGGTTTAGGACAAATGTGACCAAACGCCACTTTCAGTACTTGGCACATGTTGGGCATAAAAAAGTCGTAATTTCAAACTGCGAATACGTGCAGAAAGCTAGAATTTGGCTGCAAAATATTGTTCAGGCCTCGAAATTGGGATATTTGGGATATTTAAAAAACTGCAGGGGAGTTTGGGACAAATGTGACTCACTGCCGCTTTCAGGACTTGGCATATGATGGGTATAAAATATCGTAATTTCAAACAGCGAATACGTGCATAAAGCCAGAATTTGGCTCCCAAATATGGCTCATGCTTCGAAATTGGGATGTTTGGGATATTTTGAAAACTGCAGGGGGGATTGAGACAAATGTGACCAAACGCCGCTGTCAGTACTTTGCATATGTTGGGTATAAAAAAGAGGTAATTTCAAACTGCGAATACGTGCAGAGAGCCAGAGTTTGGTTCCAAAATATGGTTCAGGCCTCGAAATTGGGATGTTTGGAATATTTCAAAAACTGCAGGGGAGTTTGTTCAAAATGTGACTCACTGCCCTTTCAGTACTTGGCATATGTTGGGTATAAAAATCGTAATATCAAACTGCGAATACGTGCAGAGAGCCAGAATTTGGCTTCAAAATAGGGCTCAGGCCCCGATATTGTGATGTTTGGGATATTTTGAAAACTGCTGGGAGGTTTGGGACAAATGTAACCAAACGCCGCTTTCAGAACTTGGCATATGGTGGGTTTAAAAAAGTCGTAATTTCAAACTGCGAATACGTGCAGAAAGCTAGAATTTGGCTCCAAAATATTGTTCAGGCCTCGAAATTGGGATATTTGGGATATTTCGAAAACTGCAGGGGAGTTTGTGCGAAATGTGACTCTCTGCCGCTTTCAGGACTTGGCATATGTTGGGTATAAAATATCGTAATTTCAAACCGCGAATACGTGCATAGAGCCAGAATTTGGCTCCAAAATATGGCTCAGGCCTCGAAATTGGGATGCTTGGGATATTTTGAAAACTGCAGGGAGGTTTGGGACAAATGTGACGAAACGCTGCTTTCAATACTTGGCATATGTTGGGTATATAAATTCGTAATTTCAAACTGCAAATACGTGCATAGAGCCCGAATTTGGCTCCAAAATATGGCTCATGCCTCGAAATTAAGATGTTTGGGATATTTTGAAAACTGCAGGGAGGTTTGGGACAAATGTGACCAAATGCCACTTTCAGTACTTGGCATATGATGGGTATAAAAATTCGTAATTTCAAACTTCGAATACGTGCAGAGAGCTAGAATTTGGCTCCAAAATATAGCTCAGGCCTCAAAATTGGGATATTTGGGATATTTCGTAACCTGCAGGGGAGTTTGTTCGAAATGTGAATCACTGCCGCTTTAAGGACTTGGCATATGTTGGGTATAAAATGTCGTAATTTCAAACCGCGAATATGTGCATAGAGCCAGAATTTGGCCCTAAAATATGGCTCAGGCCTCGAAATTGGGATGTTTGGGATATTTTGAAAACTGCAGGGGGGGGGGGGGTTTGGGACAAATGTGACCAAACGCTGCTTTCAGTACTTGGTATATGTTGGGTATAAAAAAGTTGTAATTTCAAACTGCGAATACGTGCAGAGAGCCAGAATTTGGCTCCAAAATATTGCTCAGGCCTCGAAATTGGGATGTTTGGGATATTTTGAAAACTGCATGGGGGGTTTGGGACAAATGTGACCAAACGCCGCTTTCAGTACTTGGTATATGTTGGGTATAAAAAAGTCGTAATTTCTAACTGCGAATACGTGCATAGAGCCAGAATTTGGCTCCAAAATATGGCTCAGGCCTCGAAATTGGGATGTTTGGGATATTTTGAAAACTGCAGGGAGGTTTAGGACAAATGTGACGAAACGCCGCTTTAAGTACTTGGCATATGTTGGGTATATAAATTCTTAATTTCAAACTGCGAATACATGCAGAGAGCCAAAATTTGGCTCCAAAATATGGCTCATGCCTCGAAATTGGGATGTTTTGGGATATTTTGAAAACTGCAGAGGGGGGGGGGGGTTAGGACAAATGTGACCAATCTTCGCTTTCAGTACTTGGCATATATTGGGTATAAAAAAGTCGTAATTTCAAACCGCAAATACGTGCAGAGAGCCAGAGTTTGGCTCCAAAATATGGCTCAGGCCTCAAAATTGGATATTTGGGATATTTCGAAAACTGCAGATGAGTTTATGCGAAATGTGACGCACTGCCGCTTTCAGGACTTGGCATATGTTGGGTATAAAATGTCGTAATTTCAAACCGCGAATACGTGCATAGAGCCAGAATTTGGCTTCAAAATATAGCTCAGGCCTCGAAATTGGGATGTTTAGGATATTTTGAAAACTGCTGGGAGGTTTTGGACAAATGTAACCAAACGCCACTTTCAGTACTTGCCATATGTTGGGTATAAAAAAGTCGTAATATGAAACTGCGAATACGTGCAGAGAGCCAGAATTTGGCTCCAAAATATTGCTCAGGCCTCGAAATTGGGATGTTTGAGATATTTTGAAAACTGCTGGGAGGTTTGGGACAAATGTGACCAAACGCCGCTTTCAGAACTTGGCATATGGTGGGTTTAAAAAAGTCGTAATTTCAAACTGCGAATACGTGCAGAAAGCTAGAATTTGGCTCCAAAATATTGTTCAGGCCTCGAAATTGGGATATTTGGGATATTTCGAAAACTGCAGGGGAGTTTGTGCGAAATGTGACTCTCTGCCGCTTTCAGGACTTGGCATATGTTGGGTATAAAATATCGTAATTTCAAACCGCGAATACGTGCATAGAGCCAGAATTTGGCTCCAAAATATGGCTCAGGCCTCGAAATTGGGATGCTTGGGATATTTTGAAAACTGCAGGGAGGTTTGGGACAAATGTGACGAAACGCTGCTTTCAATACTTGGCATATGTTGGGTATATAAATTCGTAATTTCAAACTGCAAATACGTGCATAGAGCCCGAATTTGGCTCCAAAATATGGCTCATGCCTCGAAATTAAGATGTTTGGGATATTTTGAAAACTGCAGGGAGGTTTGGGACAAATGTGACCAAATGCCACTTTCAGTACTTGGCATATGATGGGTATAAAAATTCGTAATTTCAAACTTCGAATACGTGCAGAGAGCTAGAATTTGGCTCCAAAATATAGCTCAGGCCTCAAAATTGGGATATTTGGGATATTTCGTAACCTGCAGGGGAGTTTGTTCGAAATGTGAATCACTGCCGCTTTAAGGACTTGGCATATGTTGGGTATAAAATGTCGTAATTTCAAACCGCGAATATGTGCATAGAGCCAGAATTTGGCCCTAAAATATGGCTCAGGCCTCGAAATTGGGATGTTTGGGATATTTTGAAAACTGCAGGGGGGGGGGGGGTTTGGGACAAATGTGACCAAACGCTGCTTTCAGTACTTGGTATATGTTGGGTATAAAAAAGTTGTAATTTCAAACTGCGAATACGTGCAGAGAGCCAGAATTTGGCTCCAAAATATTGCTCAGGCCTCGAAATTGGGATGTTTGGGATATTTTGAAAACTGCATGGGGGGTTTGGGACAAATGTGACCAAACGCCGCTTTCAGTACTTGGTATATGTTGGGTATAAAAAAGTCGTAATTTCTAACTGCGAATACGTGCATAGAGCCAGAATTTGGCTCCAAAATATGGCTCAGGCCTCGAAATTGGGATGTTTGGGATATTTTGAAAACTGCAGGGAGGTTTAGGACAAATGTGACGAAACGCCGCTTTAAGTACTTGGCATATGTTGGGTATATAAATTCTTAATTTCAAACTGCGAATACATGCAGAGAGCCAAAATTTGGCTCCAAAATATGGCTCATGCCTCGAAATTGGGATGTTTTGGGATATTTTGAAAACTGCAGAGGGGGGGGGGGGTTAGGACAAATGTGACCAATCTTCGCTTTCAGTACTTGGCATATATTGGGTATAAAAAAGTCGTAATTTCAAACCGCAAATACGTGCAGAGAGCCAGAGTTTGGCTCCAAAATATGGCTCAGGCCTCAAAATTGGATATTTGGGATATTTCGAAAACTGCAGATGAGTTTATGCGAAATGTGACGCACTGCCGCTTTCAGGACTTGGCATATGTTGGGTATAAAATGTCGTAATTTCAAACCGCGAATACGTGCATAGAGCCAGAATTTGGCTTCAAAATATAGCTCAGGCCTCGAAATTGGGATGTTTAGGATATTTTGAAAACTGCTGGGAGGTTTTGGACAAATGTAACCAAACGCCACTTTCAGTACTTGCCATATGTTGGGTATAAAAAAGTCGTAATATGAAACTGCGAATACGTGCAGAGAGCCAGAATTTGGCTCCAAAATATTGCTCAGGCCTCGAAATTGGGATGTTTGAGATATTTTGAAAACTGCAGGGGGGGTTTGGGACAAATGTGACCAAACGCCGCTTTCGGTACTTGGCATATGTTGGGCATAAAAAAGTCGTAATTTCAAACTGCGAATACGTGCAGAAAGCTAGAATTTGGCTCCAAAATATTGTTCAGGCTCCCGAAATTGGGATATTTGGGATATTTCGAAAACTGCAGGGGAGTTTGTGCGAAATGTGACTCACTGCCGCTTTCAGGACTTGGCATATGTTGGGTATAATAAGTCGTAATTTCAAACAGCGAATACGTGCATAGAGCCAGAATTTGGCTCCAAAATATGGCTCAGACCTCGAAATTGGGATGTTTGGGATATTTTGAAAACTGCAGGGGAGTTTGTGCGAAATGTGACTCACTGCCGCTTTCAGGACTTGACATATGTTGGGTATAAAATGTCGTAATTTCGAACCGCGAATACGTGCATAAAGCCAGAATTTGGCTCCAAAATATAACTCAGGCCTCGAAATTGGGATGTTTGCGAAATTTTGAAAACTGCATGGGGGGTTTTGGACAAATGTGACCAAACGCCTCGTTCAGTACTTGGCATATGTTGGGTATAAAAAAGTCGTAATTTCAAACTGCAAATACTTGCAGAGAGCCAGAATTTGGCTCCAAAATATGGCTCAAGCCTCGAAATTGGGATGTTTGGGATATTTTGAAAACTGCAGGTAGGTTTGGGACAAATTTGACCAAACGCCACTTTCAGTACTTGGCATATGTTGGGTATAAAAAGTCGTAATTTCAAACTTCGAATACGTGCAGAGAGCCAGAATTTGGCTCCAAAATAATGCTCAGGCCTCGAAATTGGGATATTTGGGATATTTCGAAAACTGCAGGGGAGTTTGTGCGAAATGGAACTCACTGCCGCTTTCAGGATTTGGCATATGTTGGGTATAAAATATCGTAACTTCAAACCGCGAATACGTGCATAGAGCCAGAATTTGGCTCCAAAATATGGCTCAGGTCTCGAAATTGGGATGTTTGGGATATTTGGAAAACTGCAGGGGGGTTTGGGACAAATGTTACCAAACGCCGCTTTTAGTACTTGGCATATATTGGGTAAAAAAAAATCGTAATTTCAAACTGCGAATACATGCAGAGAGCCAGAGTTTGGCACCAAAATATGGCTCAGGCCTAGAAATTGGGATGTTTGGGATATTTCGAAAACTGCAGTGCAGTTTGTGCAAAATGTGACTCACTGCCGCTTTCAGGACTTATCATATGTTGGGTATAAAAAGTCGTAATTTCAATCTGCGAATACGTGCATAGAGCCAGAATTTGGCTCCAAAATATGGCTCAGGCCTCGATATTGTGATGTTTGGGACATTTTGAAAACTGCTGGGAGGTTTCGGACAAATGTAACCAAACGCCGCTTTCAGTACTTGGCATATGTTGGGTATAAAAAAGTCGTAATTTCAAATTGCGAATACGTGCAGAAAGCTAGAATTTGGCTCCAAAATATTGTTCAGGCCTCGAAATTGGGATACTTGGAATATTTCGAAAACTGCAGGGGAGTTTGTGCGAAATGTGACTCACTGCCGCTTTTAGGACTTGGCATATGTTAGGTATAAAATATGGTAATTTCAAACCGCGAATACGTGCATAGAGCCGGAATATGGCTCCAAAATATGGCTCAGGCCTCGAAATTGGGATGTTTGGGATATTTTGAAAACTGCAGGGAGGTTTGGGACAAATGTGACGAAACGCTGCTTTCAATACTTGGCATATGTTGGGTATATAAATTCGTAATTTCAAACTGCAAATACGTGCATAGAGCCAGAATTTGGCTCCAAAATATGGCTCATGCCTCGAAATTGGGATGTTTGGGATATTTTGAAAACTGCAGGGAGGTTTGGGACAAATGTGACCAAATGCCACTTTCAGTACTTGGCATATGATGGGTATAAAAATTCGTAATTTCAAACTTCGAATACGTGCAGAGAGCTAGAATTTGGCTCCAAAATATAGCTCAGGCCTCAAAATTGGGATGTTTGGGATATTTCGTAACCTGCAGGGGAGTTTGTTCGAAATGTGAATCACTGCCGCTTTAAGGACTTGGCATATATTGGGTATAAAATGTCGTAATTTCAAACCGCGAATACGTGCATAGAGCCAGAATTTGGCTCTAAAATATGGCTCAGGCCTCGAAATTGGGATGTTTGGGATATTTTGAAAAGTGCAGGGGGGGGGGGGGACAAATGTGACCAATCTCCGCTTTCAGTACTTGGCATATATTGGGCATAAAAAAATCGTAATTTCAAACTGCGCATACGAGCAGAAAGCTAGAATTTGGCTCCAAAATATTGTTCAGGCTCCCGAAATTGGGATATGTGGGATATTTCGAAAACTGCAGGGGAGTTTATGTGAAATGTGAATCAATGCCGCTTTCAGGACTTTGCATATGTTGGGCATAATAAGTCGAAATTTCAAACAGCGAATACATGCATAGAGCTAGAATTTGGCTCCAAAATATGGCTCAGGCCTTGAAATTGAGATATTTGGGATATTTTGAAAACTGTAGGGAGGTTTGTGAGAAATGTGACGAAACGCTGCTTTCAGTACTTGACATATGTTGGGTATATAAATTCGTAATTTCAAACTGCGAATACGTGCAGAGAGCCAGAATTTGGCTCCAAAAGGTGGCTCATGCCTCGAAATTGGGATGTTTGGGATATTTTGAAAACTGCAGGGAGGTTTGGGACAAATGTGACCAAATGCCGCTTTCAGTACTTGGCATATGTTGGGTATAAAAAGACGTAATTTCAAACTTCGAATACGTGCAGAGAGCCAGAATTTGGCTCCAAATTATGACACAGGCCTCAAAATTGGGATTTTTGGGATATTTTGAAAACTGCAGGGAGGTTTGGGACAAATGTGGCGAAACGCCGCTTTCAGTACTTGGCATATGTTGGGTATATAAATTCGTAATTTCAAACTGCGAATACATGCAGAGAGCCAAAATTTGGCTCCAAAATATGGCTCATGCCTCGAAATTGGGATGTTTTGGGATATTTTGAAAACTGCAGAGGGGGGGGGGGGTAGGACAAACGTGACCAATCTTCGCTTACAGTACTTGGCATATATTGGGTATAAAAAAGTCGTAATTTCAAACCGCAAATACGTGCAGAGAGCCAGAGTTTGGCTCCAAAATATGGCTCAGGCCTCAAAATTGGGATATTTGGGATATTTCGAAAACTGCAGGTGAGTTTGTGAAAAATGTGACGCACTGCCGCTTTCAGGACTTGGCATATGTTGGGTATAAAATGTCGTAATTTCAAACCGCGAATACGTGCATAGAGCCAGAATTTGGCTTCAAAATATGGCTCAGGCCTCGAAATTGGGATGTTTGGGATACTTTGAAAACTGCTGGGAGGTTTTGGACAAATGTAACCAAACGCCACTTTCAGTACTTGGCATATGTTGGGTATAAAAAAGTCGTAATATCATACTGCGAATACGTGCAGAGAGCCAGAATTTTGCTCCAAAATATTGCTCAGGCCTCGAAATTGGGATGTTTGAGATATTTTGAAAACTGCAGGAGGGGTTCGGGACAAATGTGACCAAACGCCACTTTCGGTACTTGGCATATGTTGGGCATAAAAAAGTCGTAATTTCAAACTGCGAATACGTGCAGAAAGCTAGAATTTGGCTCCAAAATATTGTTCAGGCTCCCGAAATTGGGATATTTGGGATATTTCGAAAACTGCAGGGGAGTTTGTGCGAAATGTGACTCACTGCCGCTTTCAGAACTTGGCATATGTTGGGTATAAAAATAAGGTAATTTCAAACTGCGAATACGTGCAGAGAGCCAGAATTTGGCTCCAAAATAATGCTCAGGCCTCGAAATTGGGATATTTGGGATATTTCGCAAACTGCAGGGGAGTTTGTGCGAAATGTGACTCACTGCCGCTTTCAGAACTTGGCATATGTTGGGTATAAAATATCGTAACTTCAAACCGCGAATACGTGCATAGAGCCAGAATTTGGCTCCAAAATATGGCTCAGGGCTTGAAATTGGGATGTTTGGGATATTTGGAAAACTGCAGGGAGGTTTGGGATAAATGTTACCAAACGCCGCTTTCAGTACTTGGCATATATTGGGTATAAAAAATTCGTAATTTCAAACTGCGAATACATGCAGAGAGCCAGAGTTTGGCACCAAAATATGGCTCAGGCCTCGATATTGTTCTGTTTGGGATATTTTAAAAACTGCAGGGGGGGGGGGGGGGACAAATGTGACCAATCTCCGCTTTCAGTACTTGGCATATGTTGGGTATAAAAAAGTCGTAATTTCAAACCGCAAATACCTGCAGAGAGCCAGAGTTTGGCTCCAAAATATGACTGAGGCCTCGAAATTGGGATGTTTGGGATATTTCGAAAACTGCAGGGGAGATTGTGCAAAATGTGACTCACTGCCGCTTTCAGTACTTTGCATATTTTGGGTATAAAAATCGGAATATCAAACTGCGAATGCGTGCAGAGAGCCAGAATTTGGCTCCAAGATATGGCTCAGGCTCGATATTGTGATGTTTGGGATATTTTGAAAACTGCAGGGAGGTTTGGGACTAATGTAACCAAACGCCGCTTTCAGTACTTGGCATATGTTGGGTATTAAAAATTCGTAATTTCAAACTGCGAATACGTGCAGAGAGCCAGAATTTGGCTCCAAAATATGACTCAGGCCTCGAAATTGGGATGTTTGGGTTATTTTGAAAACTGCAGGGGGGATTGAGACAAATGTGACCAAATGCCGCTTTCAGTACTTGGCATATGTTGGGTATAAAAAAGTGGTAATTTCAAACTGCGAATACATGCAGAGAGCCAGAATTTTGCTCCAAAATATGGCTCAGGCCTCGAAATTGGGATGTTTGGGAAATTTCGAAAACTGCAGGGGAGATTTTGCAAAATGTGACTCACTGCCACTTTCAGGACTTAGCATATGTTGGGTATAAAATGTAGTAATTTCAATCTGCGAATACGTGCATAGAGCCAGAATTTGGCTCCAAAATATGACTCAGACGTCGAAATTGGGATGTTTGGGATATTTTGAAAACTGCAGGGAGGTTTGGGACAAATATGACGAAACGCCGCTTTCAGTACTTGGCATATGTTTGGTATATAAATTTGTAATTTCAAAGTGCGAATACGTGTAGAGAGCCAAAATTTGGCTCCAAAATATGGCTCAGGCCTCGATATTGTTCTGTTTGGGATATTTTGAAAACTGCTGGGAGGCTTGGGACAAATGTAACCAAACGCCGCTTTTAGTACTTGGCATATGTTGGGTATAAAAAAGTCGTAATTTCAAACTGCGAATACGTGCAGAGAGCCTGAATTTGGCTCCAAAATATGACTGAGGCCTCGAAATTGGGATGTTTGGGATATTTCGATAACTGCAGGGGAGATTGTGCAAAATGTGACTCACTGCCGCTTTCAGTACTTTGCATATGTTGGGTATAAAAATCGTAATATCAAACTGCGAATGCGTGCAGAGAGCCAGAATTTGGCTCCAAAATATGGCTCAGGCCTCGATATTGTGATGTTTGGGATATTTTGAAAACTGCAGGGAGGTTTGGGACAAATGTAACCAAACGCCGCTTTCAGTACTTGGCATATGTTGGGTATAAAAAATTCGTAATTTCAAACTGCGAATACGTGCAGAGAGCCTGAATTTGGCTCCAAAATATGACTCAGGCCTCGAAATTGGGATGTTTGGGATATTTTGAAAACAGCAGGGGGGATTGAGACAAATGTGACCAAACGCCGCTTTCAGTACTTGGCATATGTTGGGTATAAAAAAGTGGCAATTTCAAACTGCGAATACGTGCAGAGAGCCAGAATTTGGCTCCAAAATATGGCTCAGGCCTGGAAATTGGGATGTTTGGGACAAATAAGACAAACGCCGCTTTCAATACTTGGCATATGTTGGGTATAAAAAGTAGTAATTTCAATCTGCGAATACGTGCATAGAGCCAGAATTTGGCTCCAAAATATGGCTCAGACGTCGAAATTGGGATGTTTGGGATATTTTGAAAACTGCAGGGAGGTTTGGGACAAATGTGACGAAACGCCGCTTTCAGTACTTGGCATATGCTTGGTATATAAATTTGTAATTTCAAAGTGCGAATACGTGTAGAGAGCCAAAATTTGGCTCCAAAATATGGCTCAGGCCTCGATATTGTTCTGTTTGGGATATTTTGAAAACTGCTGGGAGGCTTGGGACAAATGTAACCAAACGCCGCTTTTAGTACTTGGCATATGTTGGGTATAAAAAAGTCGTAATTTCAAACTGAGGATACGTGCAAAGAGCAAGAATTTGGCTCCAAAATATGGCTCATGCCTCGAAATTGGGATGTTTGAGATATTTTGAAAACTGCAGGGGGGATTAAGACAAATGTGACCAAACGTCGCTTTCAGTACTTGGCATATGTTGGGTATAAAAAAGTAGTAATTTCAAACTGCGAATACGTGCAGAGAGCCAGAATTTGGCTCCAAAATATGGCTCAGGCCTCAAAATTGGGATATTTGGGATATTTCGAAAACTGCAGGTGAGTTTGTGCGAAATGTGACTCACTGCTGCTTGCAGACTTGGCATATGTTGGTATAAAATATCGTAATTTCAAACCGCGAATACTTGCATAGAGCCAGAATTTGGCTCCAAAATATGGCTCAGGCCTCGAAATTGGGATATTTGGGATATTTTGAAAACTGCAGGGAGGTTTGGGATAAATGTGACGAAACGCCGCTTTCAATACTTGGCATATGTTGGGTATATAAATTCGTAATTTCATACCGCGAATACGTGCATAGAGTCAGAATTTGGCTCCAAAATATGGCTCAAGCCTCGAAATTGGGATGTTTGGGATATTTTGAAAACTGCAGGGAGGTTTGGGACAAATGTGACCGAATGCCGCTTTCAGTACTTGGTATATGTTGGGTATAAAAAAGTTGTAATTTCAAACTGCGAATACGTGCAGAGAGCCAGAATTTGGCTCCAAAATATGGCTCAGGCCTCGATATTGTGATGTTTGGGATATTTTGAAAACTGCAGGGAGGTTTGGGACAAATGTGACCGAATGCCACTTTTAGTACTTGGCATATGTTGTGTATAAAAAGTCGTAATTTGAAACTTCGAATACGTGCAGAGAGCCAGAATTTGACTCCAAAATATAGCTCAGTCCCCAAAATTAGGATATTTGGGATATTTCGAAAACTGCAGGGGAGTTTGTGCGAAATGGAACTCACTGCCGCTTTCAGGATTTGGCATATGTTGGGTATAAAATATCGTAACTTCAAACCGCGAATACGTGCATAGAGCCAGAATTTGGCTCCAAAATATGGCTCAGGTCTCGAAATTGGGATGTTTGGGATATTTGGAAAACTGCAGGGGGGTTTGGGACAAATGTTACCAAACGCCGCTTTTAGTACTTGGCATATATTGGGTATAAAAAAATCGTAATTTCAAACTGCGAATACATGCAGAGAGCCAGAGTTTGGCACCAAAATATGGCTCAGGCCTAGAAATTGGGATGTTTGGGATATTTCGAAAACTGCAGTGCAGTTTGTGCAAAATGTGACTCACTGCCGCTTTCAGGACTTATCATATGTTGGGTATAAAAAGTCGTAATTTCAATCTGCGAATACGTGCATAGAGCCAGAATTTGGCTCCAAAATATGGCTCAGGCCTCGATATTGTGATGTTTGGGATATTTTGAAAACTGCTGGGAGGTTTCGGACAAATGTAACCAAACGCCGCTTTCAGTACTTGGCATATGTTGGGTATAAAAAAGTCGTAATTTCAAATTGCGAATACGTGCAGAAAGCTAGAATTTGGCTCCAAAATATTGTTCAGGCCTCGAAATTGGGATACTTGGAATATTTCGAAAACTGCAGGGGAGTTTGTGCGAAATGTGACTCACTGCCGCTTTTAGGACTTGGCATATGTTAGGTATAAAATATGGTAATTTCAAACCGCGAATACGTGCATAGAGCCGGAATATGGCTCCAAAATATGGCTCAGGCCTCGAAATTGGGATGTTTGGGATATTTTGAAAACTGCAGGGAGGTTTGGGACAAATGTGACGAAACGCTGCTTTCAATACTTGGCATATGTTGGGTATATAAATTCGTAATTTCAAACTGCAAATACGTGCATAGAGCCAGAATTTGGCTCCAAAATATGGCTCATGCCTCGAAATTGGGATGTTTGGGATATTTTGAAAACTGCAGGGAGGTTTGGGACAAATGTGACCAAATGCCACTTTCAGTACTTGGCATATGATGGGTATAAAAATTCGTAATTTCAAACTTCGAATACGTGCAGAGAGCTAGAATTTGGCTCCAAAATATAGCTCAGGCCTCAAAATTGGGATGTTTGGGATATTTCGTAACCTGCAGGGGAGTTTGTTCGAAATGTGAATCACTGCCGCTTTAAGGACTTGGCATATATTGGGTATAAAATGTCGTAATTTCAAACCGCGAATACGTGCATAGAGCCAGAATTTGGCTCTAAAATATGGCTCAGGCCTCGAAATTGGGATGTTTGGGATATTTTGAAAAGTGCAGGGGGGGGGGGGACAAATGTGACCAATCTCCGCTTTCAGTACTTGGCATATATTGGGCATAAAAAATTCGTAATTTCAAACTGCGCATACGAGCAGAAAGCTAGAATTTGGCTCCAAAATATTGTTCAGGCTCCCGAAATTGGGATATGTGGGATATTTCGAAAACTGCAGGGGAGTTTATGTGAAATGTGAATCAATGCCGCTTTCAGGACTTTGCATAT
The DNA here is from genome assembly GCF_040958095.1 of Procambarus clarkii. Classification (NCBI taxonomy): domain Eukaryota; kingdom Metazoa; phylum Arthropoda; class Malacostraca; order Decapoda; family Cambaridae; genus Procambarus; species Procambarus clarkii. The sequence continues at coordinate 118,886 of NW_027189396.1, read as the reverse complement.
GTTGGGCATAATAAGTCGAAATTTCAAACAGCGAATACGTGCATAGAGCTAGAATTTGGCTCCAAAATATGGCTCAGGCCTTGAAATTGAGATATTTGGGATATTTTGAAAACTGTAGGGAGGTTTGTGAGAAATGTGACGAAACGCTGCTTTCAGTACTTGACATATGTTGGGTATATAAATTCGTAATTTCAAACTGCGAATACGTGCAGAGAGCCAGAATTTGGCTCCAAAATGTGGCTCATGCCTCGAAATTGGGATGTTTGGGATATTTTGGAAACTGCAGGGAGGTTTGGGACAAATGTGACCAAATGCCGCTTTCAGTACTTGGCATATGTTGGGTATAAAAAAGTGGCAATTTCAAACTGCGAATACGTGCAGAGAGCCTGAATTTGGCTCCAAAATATGACTCAGGCCTCGAAATTGGGATGTTTGGGATATTTTGAAAACAGCAGGGGGGATTGAGACAAATGTGACCAAACGCCGCTTTCAGTACTTGGCATATGTTGGGTATAAAAAAGTGGCAATTTCAAACTGCGAATACGTGCAGAGAGCCAGAATTTGGCTCCAAAATATGGCTCAGGCCTGGAAATTGGGATGTTTGGGACAAATAAGACAAACGCCGCTTTCAATACTTGGCATATGTTGGGTATAAAAAGTAGTAATTTCAATCTGCGAATACGTGCATAGAGCCAGAATTTGGCTCCAAAATATGGCTCAGACGTCGAAATTGGGATGTTTGGGATATTTTGAAAACTGCAGGGAGGTTTGGGACAAATGTGACGAAACGCCGCTTTCAGTACTTGGCATATGCTTGGTATATAAATTTGTAATTTCAAAGTGCGAATACGTGTAGAGAGCCAAAATTTGGCTCCAAAATATGGCTCAGGCCTCGATATTGTTCTGTTTGGGATATTTTAAAAACTGCAGGGGGGGGGGTGTTTGGGACAAATGTGACCAATCTCCACTTTCAGTACTTGGCATATATTGGGTATAAAAAAGTCTTAATTTCAAACCGCAAATACGTGCAGAGAGCCAGAGTTTGGCTCCAAAATATGACTGAGGACTCGAAATTGGGATTTTGGGATATTTCGAAAACTGCAGGGGAGATTGTGCAAAATGAGACTCACTGCCGCTTTCAGTACTTTGCATTTGTTGGGTATAAATATCTGAATATCAAACTGCAAATGCGTGCAGAGAGCCAGAATTTGGCTCCAAAATATGGCTCAGGCCTCGATATTGTGATGTTTGGGATATTTTGAAAACTGCAGGGAGGTTTGGGACAAATGTAAACAAACGCCGCTTTCAGTACTTGGCATATGTTGGGTATAAAAAATTCGTAATTTCAAACTGCGAATACGTGCAGAGAGCCAGAATTTGGCTCCAAAATATGACTCAGGCCTCGAAATTGGGATGCTTGGGATATTTTGAAAACTGCAGGGGGGATTGAGACAAATGTGACTAAACGCCGCTTTCAGTACTTGGCATATGTTGGGTATAAAAAAGTGGTAATTTCAAACTGCGAATACGTGCAGAGAGCCAGAATTTGGCTCCAAAATATTGCTCAGGCCTCGAAATTGGGATATTTGGGATATTTAGAAAACTGCAGGGGAGTTTGTGCAAAATGTGACTAACTGTCGCTTTCAGGACTTAGCATATGTTGGGTATAAAAAGTAGTAATTTCAATCTGCGAATACGTGCATAGAGCCAGAATTTGGCTCCAAAATATGGCTCAGACGTCGAAATTGGGATGTTTGGGATATTTTGAAAACTGCAGGGAGGTTTGGGACAAATATGACGAAACGCCGCTTTCAGTACTTGGCATATGTTTGGTATATAAATTTGTAATTTCAAAGTGCGAATACGTGTAGAGAGCCAAAATTTGGCTCCAAAATATGGCTCAGGCCTCGATATTGTTCTGTTTGGGATATTTTGAAAACTGCTGGGAGGCTTGGGACAAATGTAACCAAACGCCGCTTTTAGTACTTGGCATATGTTGGGTATAAAAAAGTCGTAATTTCAAACTGAGGATACGTGCAAAGAGCAAGAATTTGGCTCCAAAATATGGCTCATGCCTCGAAATTGGGATGTTTGAGATATTTTGAAAACTGCAGGGGGGATTAAGACAAATGTGACCAAACGTCGCTTTCAGTACTTGGCATATGTTGGGTATAAAAAAGTAGTAATTTCAAACTGCGAATACGTGCAGAGAGCCAGAATTTGGCTCCAAAATATGGCTCAGGCCTCAAAATTGGGATATTTGGGATATTTCGAAAACTGCAGGTGAGTTTGTGCGAAATGTGACTCACTGCTGCTTGCAGACTTGGCATATGTTGGTATAAAATATCGTAATTTCAAACCGCGAATACTTGCATAGAGCCAGAATTTGGCTCCAAAATATGGCTCAGGCCTCGAAATTGGGATATTTGGGATATTTTGAAAACTGCAGGGAGGTTTGGGATAAATGTGACGAAACGCCGCTTTCAATACTTGGCATATGTTGGGTATATAAATTCGTAATTTCATACCGCGAATACGTGCATAGAGTCAGAATTTGGCTCCAAAATATGGCTCAAGCCTCGAAATTGGGATGTTTGGGATATTTTGAAAACTGCAGGGAGGTTTGGGACAAATGTGACCGAATGCCGCTTTCAGTACTTGGTATATGTTGGGTATAAAAAAGTAGTAATTTCAAACTGCGAATACGTGCAGAGAGCCAGAATTTGGCTCCAAAATATGGCTCAGGCCTCGATATTGTGATGTTTGGGATATTTTGAAAACTGCAGGGAGGTTTGGGACAAATGTGATCGAATGCCACTTTTAGTACTTGGCATATGTTGTGTATAAAAAGTCGTAATTTGAAACTTCGAATACGTGCAGAGAGCCAGAATTTGACTCCAAAATATAGCTCAGTCCCCAAAATTAGGATATTTGGGATATTTCGAAAACTGCAGGGGAGTTTGTGCGAAATGGAACTCACTGCCGCTTTCAGGATTTGGCATATGTTGGGTATAAAATATCGTAACTTCAAACCGCGAATACGTGCATAGAGCCAGAATTTGGCTCCAAAATATGGCTCAGGTCTCGAAATTGGGATGTTTGGGATATTTGGAAAACTGCAGGGGGGTTTGGGACAAATGTTACCAAACGCCGCTTTTAGTACTTGGCATATATTGGGTATAAAAAAATCGTAATTTCAAACTGCGAATACATGCAGAGAGCCAGAGTTTGGCACCAAAATATGGCTCAGGCCTAGAAATTGGGATGTTTGGGATATTTCGAAAACTGCAGTGCAGTTTGTGCAAAATGTGACTCACTGCCGCTTTCAGGACTTATCATATGTTGGGTATAAAAAGTCGTAATTTCAATCTGCGAATACGTGCATAGAGCCAGAATTTGGCTCCAAAATATGGCTCAGGCCTCGATATTGTGATGTTTGGGATATTTTGAAAACTGCTGGGAGGTTTCGGACAAATGTAACCAAACGCCGCTTTCAGTACTTGGCATATGTTGGGTATAAAAAAGTCGTAATTTCAAATTGCGAATACGTGCAGAAAGCTAGAATTTGGCTCCAAAATATTGTTCAGGCCTCGAAATTGGGATACTTGGAATATTTCGAAAACTGCAGGGGAGTTTGTGCGAAATGTGACTCACTGCCGCTTTTAGGACTTGGCATATGTTAGGTATAAAATATGGTAATTTCAAACCGCGAATACGTGCATAGAGCCGGAATATGGCTACAAAATATGGCTCAGGCCTCGAAATTGGGATGTTTGGGATATTTTGAAAACTGCAGGGAGGTTTGGGACAAATGTGACGAAACGCTGCTTTCAATACTTGGCATATGTTGGGTATATAAATTCGTAATTTCAAACTGCAAATACGTGCATAGAGCCAGAATTTGGCTCCAAAATATGGCTCATGCCTCGAAATTGGGATGTTTGGGATATTTTGAAAACTGCAGGGAGGTTTGGGACAAATGTGACCAAATGCCACTTTCAGTACTTGGCATATGATGGGTATAAAAATTCGTAATTTCAAACTTCGAATACGTGCAGAGAGCTAGAATTTGGCTCCAAAATATAGCTCAGGCCTCAAAATTGGGATGTTTGGGATATTTCGTAACCTGCAGGGGAGTTTGTTCGAAGTGTGAATCACTGCCGCTTTAAGGACTTGGCATATATTGGGTATAAAATGTCGTAATTTCAAACCGCGAATACGTGCATAGAGCCAGAATTTGGCTCTAAAATATGGCTCAGGCCTCGAAATTGGGATGTTTGGGATATTTTGAAAAGTGCAGGGGGGGGGGGGACAAATGTGACCAATCTCCGCTTTCAGTACTTGGCATATATTGGGCATAAAAAATTCGTAATTTCAAACTGCGCATACGAACAGAAAGCTAGAATTTGGCTCCAAAATATTGTTCAGGCTCCCGAAATTGGGATATGTGGGATATTTCGAAAACTGCAGGGGAGTTTATGTGAAATGTGAATCAATGCCGCTTTCAGGACTTTGCATATGTTGGGCATAATAAGTCGAAATTTCAAACAGCGAATACGTGCATAGAGCTAGAATTTGGCTCCAAAATATGGCTCAGGCCTTGAAATTGAGATATTTGGGATATTTTGAAAACTGTAGGGAGGTTTGTGAGAAATGTGACGAAACGCTGCTTTCAGTACTTGACATATGTTGGGTATATAAATTCGTAATTTCAAACTGCGAATACGTGCAGAGAGCCAGAATTTGGCTCCAAAATGTGGCTCATGCCTCGAAATTGGGATGTTTGGGATATTTTGAAAACTGCAGGGAGGTTTGGGACAAATGTGACCAAATGCCGCTTTCAGTACTTGGCATATGTTGGGTATAAAAAGACGTAATTTCAAACTTCGAATACGTGCAGAGAGCCAGAATTTGGCTCCAAATTATGACACAGGCCTCAAAATTGGGATTTTTGGGATATTTTGAAAACTGCATGGGGGGTTTGGGACAAATGTGACCAAACGCCGCTTTCAGTACTTGCTATATGTTGGGAATAAAAAAGTCGTAATTTCAAACTGCGAATACGTGCATAGAGCCAGAATTTGGCTCCAAAATATGGCTCAGGCCTCGAAATTGGGATGTTTGGGATATTTTGAAAACTGCAGGGAGGTTTGGGACAAATGTGGCGAAACGCCGCTTTCAGTACTTGGCATATGTTGTGTATATAAATTCGTAATTTCAAACTGCGAATACATGCAGAGAGCCAAAATTTGGCTCCAAAATATGGCTCATGCCTCGAAATTGGGATGTTTTGGGATATTTTGAAAACTGCAGAGGGGGGGGGGGGTTAGGACAAACGTGACCAATCTTCGCTTACAGTACTTGGCATATATTGGGTATAAAAAAGTCGTAATTTCAAACCGCAAATACGTGCAGAGAGCCAGAGTTTGGCTCCAAAATATGGCTCAGGCCTCAAAATTGGGATATTTGGGATATTTCGAAAACTGCAGGTGAGTTTGTGAAAAATGTGACGCACTGCCGCTTTCAGGACTTGGCATATGTTGGGTATAAAATGTCGTAATTTCAAACCGCGAATACGTGCATAGAGCCAGAATTTGGCTTCAAAATATGGCTCAGGCCTCGAAATTGGGATGTTTGGGATACTTTGAAAACTGCTGGGAGGTTTTGGACAAATGTAACCAAACGCCACTTTCAGTACTTGGCATATGTTGGGCATAAAAAAGTCGTAATTTCAAACTGCGAATACGTGCAGAAAGCTAGAATTTGGCTCCAAAATATTGTTCAGGCTCCCGAAATTGGGATATTTGGGATATTTCGAAAACTGCAGGGGAGTTTGTGCGAAATGTGACTCACTGCCGCTTTCAGAACTTGGCATATGTTGGGTATAAAAATAAGGTAATTTCAAACTGCGAATACGTGCAGAGAGCCAGAATTTGGCTCCAAAATAATGCTCAGGCCTCGAAATTGGGATATTTGGGATATTTCGCAAACTGCAGGGGAGTTTGTGCGAAATGTGACTCACTGCCGCTTTCAGAACTTGGCATATGTTGGGTATAAAATATCGTAACTTCAAACCGCGAATACGTGCATAGAGCCAGAATTTGGCTCCAAAATATGGCTCAGGGCTTGAAATTGGGATGTTTGGGATATTTGGAAAACTGCAGGGAGGTTTGGGATAAATGTTACCAAACGCCGCTTTCAGTACTTGGCATATATTGGGTATAAAAAATTCGTAATTTCAAACTGCGAATACATGCAGAGAGCCAGAGTTTGGCACCAAAATATGGCTCAGGCCTCGATATTGTTCTGTTTGGGATATTTTAAAAACTGCAGGGGGGGGGGGGGTTGGGACAAATGTGACCAATCTCCGCTTTCAGTACTTGGCATATATTGGGTATAAAAAAGTCGTAATTTCAAACCGCAAATACCTGCAAAGAGCCAGAGTTTGGCTCCAAAATATGACTGAGGCCTCGAAACTGGGATGTTTGGGATATTTCGAAAACTGCAGGGGAGATTGTGCAAAATGTGACTCACTGCCGCTTTCAGTACTTTGCATATTTTGGGTATAAAAATCGGAATATCAAACTGCGAATGCGTGCAGAGAGCCAGAATTTGGCTCCAAGATATGGCTCAGGCTCGATATTGTGATGTTTGGAATATTTTGAAAACTGCAGGGAGGTTTGGGACTAATGTAACCAAACGCCGCTTTCAGTACTTGGCATATGTTGGGTATTAAAAATTCGTAATTTCAAACTGCGAATACGTGCAGAGAGCCAGAATTTGGCTCCAAAATATGACTCAGGCCTCGAAATTGGGATGTTTGGGATATTTTGAAAACTGCAGGGGGGATTGAGACAAATGTGACCAAATGCCGCTTTCAGTACTTGGCATATGTTGGGTATAAAAAAGTGGTAATTTCAAACTGCGAATACATGCAGAGAGCCAGAATTTTGCTCCAAAATATGGCTCAGGCCTCGAAATTGGGATGTTTGGGAAATTTCGAAAACTGCAGGGGAGATTTTGCAAAATGTGACTCACTGCCACTTTCAGGACTTAGCATATGTTGGGTATAAAAAGTAGTAATTTCAATCTGCGAATACGTGCATAGAGCCAGAATTTGGCTCCAAAATATGACTCAGACGTCGAAATTGGGATGTTTGGGATATTTTGAAAACTGCAGGGAGGTTTGGGACAAATATGACGAAACGCCGCTTTCAGTACTTGGCATATGTTTGGTATATAAATTTGTAATTTCAAAGTGCGAATACGTGTAGAGAGCCAAAATTTGGCTCCAAAATATGGCTCAGGCCTCGATATTGTTCTGTTTGGGATATTTTGAAAACTGCTGGGAGGCTTGGGACAAATGTAACCAAACGCCGCTTTTAGTACTTGGCATATGTTGGGTATAAAAAAGTCGTAATTTCAAACTGAGAATACGTGCAAAGAGCAAGAATTTGGCTCCAAAATATGGCTCATGCCTCGAAATTGGGATGTTTGAGATTTTGAAAACTGCAGGGGGGATTAAGACAAATGTGACCAAACGTCGCTTTCAGTACTTGGCATATGTTGGGTATAAAAAAGTAGTAATTTCAAACTGCGAATACGTGCAGAGAGCCAAAATTTGGCTCCAAAATATGGCTCAGGCCTCAAAATTGGGATATTTGGGATATTTCGAAAACTGCAGGTGAGTTTGTGCGAAATGTGACTCACTGCCGCTTGCAGACTTGGCGTATGTTGGTATAAAATATCGTAATTTCAAACCGCGAATACTTGCATAGAGCCAGAATTTGGCTCCAAAATATGGCTCAGGCCTCGAAATTGGGATGTTTGGGATATTTCGATAACTGCAGGGGAGATTGTGCAAAATGTGACTCACTGCCGCTTTCAGTACTTTGCATATGTTGGGTATAAAAATCGTAATATCAAACTGCGAATGCGTGCAGAGAGCCAGAATTTGGCTCCAAAATATGGCTCAGGCCTCGATATTGTGATGTTTGGGATATTTTGAAAACTGCAGGGAGGTTTGGGACAAATGTAACCAAACGCCGCTTTCAGTACTTGGCATATGTTGGGTATAAAAAATTCGTAATTTCAAACTGCGAATACGTGCAGAGAGCCTGAATTTGGCTCCAAAATATGACTCAGGCCTCGAAATTGGGATGTTTGGGATATTTTGAAAACAGCAGGGGGGATTGAGACAAATGTGACCAAACGCCGCTTTCAGTACTTGGCATATGTTGGGTATAAAAAAGTGGCAATTTCAAACTGCGAATACGTGCAGAGAGCCAGAATTTGGCTCCAAAATATGGCTCAGGCCTGGAAATTGGGATGTTTGGGACAAATAAGACAAACGCCGCTTTCAATACTTGGCATATGTTGGGTATAAAAAGTAGTAATTTCAATCTGCGAATACGTGCATAGAGCCAGAATTTGGCTCCAAAATATGGCTCAGACGTCGAAATTGGGATGTTTGGGATATTTTGAAAACTGCAGGGAGGTTTGGGAAAATTGTGACGAAACGCCGCTTTCAGTACTTGGCATATGCTTGGTATATAAATTTGTAATTTCAAAGTGCGAATACGTGTAGAGAGCCAAAATTTGGCTCCAAAATATGGCTCAGGCCTCGATATTGTTCTGTTTGGGATATTTTAAAAACTGCAGGGGGGGGGGGGTGTTTGGGACAAATGTGACCAATCTCCGCTTTCAGTACTTGGCATATATTGGGTATAAAAAAGTCTTAATTTCAAACCGCAAATACGTGCAGAGAGCCAGAGTTTGGCTCCAAAATATGACTGAGGACTCGAAATTGGGATTTTGGGATATTTCGAAAACTGCAGGGGAGATTGTGCAAAATGAGACTCACTGCCGCTTTCAGTACTTTGCATTTGTTGGGTATAAAAATCTGAATATCAAACTGCAAATGCGTGCAGAGAGCCAGAATTTGGCTCCAAAATATGGCTCAGGCCTCGATATTGTGATGTTTGGGATATTTTGAAAACTGCAGGGAGGTTTGGGACAAATGTAAACAAACGCCGCTTTCAGTACTTGGCATATGTTGGGTATAAAAAATTCGTAATTTCAAACTGCGAATACGTGCAGAGAGCCAGAATTTGGCTCCAAAATATGACTCAGGCCTCGAAATTGGGATGCTTGGGATATTTTGAAAACTGCAGGGGGGATTGAGACAAATGTGACTAAACGCCGCTTTCAGTACTTGGCATATGTTGGGTATAAAAAAGTGGTAATTTCAAACTGCGAATACGTGCAGAGAGCCAGAATTTGGCTCCAAAATATTGCTCAGGCCTCGAAATTGGGATATTTGGGATATTTAGAAAACTGCAGGGGAGTTTGTGCAAAATGTGACTAACTGTCGCTTTCAGGACTTAGCATATGTTGGGTATAAAAAGTAGTAATTTCAATCTGCGAATACGTGCATAGAGCCAGAATTTGGCTCCAAAATATGGCTCAGACGTCGAAATTGGGATGTTTGGGATATTTTGAAAACTGCAGGGAGGTTTGGGACAAATATGACGAAACGCCGCTTTCAGTACTTGGCATATGTTTGGTATATAAATTTGTAATTTCAAAGTGCGAATACGTGTAGAGAGCCAAAATTTGGCTCCAAAATATGGCTCAGGCCTCGATATTGTTCTGTTTGGGATATTTTGAAAACTGCTGGGAGGCTTGGGACAAATGTAACCAAACGCCGCTTTTAGTACTTGGCATATGTTGGGTATAAAAAAGTCGTAATTTCAAACTGAGGATACGTGCAAAGAGCAAGAATTTGGCTCCAAAATATGGCTCATGCCTCGAAATTGGGATGTTTGAGATATTTTGAAAACTGCAGGGGGGATTAAGACAAATGTGACCAAACGTCGCTTTCAGTACTTGGCATATGTTGGGTATAAAAAAGTAGTAATTTCAAACTGCGAATACGTGCAGAGAGCCAGAATTTGGCTCCAAAATATGGCTCAGGCCTCAAAATTTGGATATTTGGGATATTTCGAAAACTGAAGGTGAGTTTGTGCGAAATGTGACTCACTGCTGCTTGCAGACTTGGCATATGTTGGTATAAAATATCGTAATTTCAAACCGCGAATACTTGCATAGAGCCAGAATTTGGCTCCAAAATATGGCTCAGGCCTCGAAATTGGGATATTTGGGATATTTTGAAAACTGCAGGGAGGTTTGGGATAAATGTGACGAAACGCCGCTTTCAATACTTGGCATATGTTGGGTATATAAATTCGTAATTTCATACCGCGAATACGTGCATAGAGTCAGAATTTGGCTCCAAAATATGGCTCAAGCCTCGAAATTGGGATGTTTGGGATATTTTGAAAACTGCAGGGAGGTTTGGGACAAATGTGACCGAATGCCGCTTTCAGTACTTGGTATATGTTGGGTATAAAAAAGTTGTAATTTCAAACTGCGAATACGTGCAGAGAGCCAGAATTTGGCTCCAAAATATGGCTCAGGCCTCGATATTGTGATGTTTGGGATATTTTGAAAACTGCAGGGAGGTTTGGGACAAATGTGACCGAATGCCACTTTTAGTACTTGGCATATGTTGTGTATAAAAAGTCGTAATTTGAAACTTCGAATACGTGCAGAGAGCCAGAATTTGACTCCAAAATATAGCTCAGTCCCCAAAATTAGGATATTTGGGATATTTCGAAAACTGCAGGGGAGTTTGTGCGAAATGTGACTCGCTGCCGCTTTCAGGACTTGGCGTATGTTGGGTATAAAATTTCGTAATTTCAAACCGCGAATTCGTGCATAGAGCCAGAATTTGGCTCCAAAATATGGCTCAGGCCTCGAAATTGGGGTATTTGGGATATTTCGAAAACTGCATGTGAGTTTGTGCAAAATGTGACTCACTGCCGCTTTCAAGACTTGGCATATGTTGGGTATAAAAAATTTGTAATTTCAAATTGCGAATACGTGCAAAGAGCCTGAATTTGTCGCCAAAATACGGCTCAGGCCTCGAAATTGGGATATTTGGGATATTTCGAAAACTGCAGGAGAGTTTGTGCAAAATGTGACTAAATGCCGCTTTAGGACTTAGCATATGTTGGGTATGAAAAGTCGTAATTTCAATCTGCGAATACTTGCATAGAGCCAGAAATTGGCTCCAAAATATGGCTCAGGCCTCGAAATTGGGATGTTTGGGATATTTTGAAAACTGCAGGGAGGTTTGGGACAAATGTGACGAAACGCCGCTTTCAGTACTTGCCATATGTTGGGTATATAAATTCATCATTTCAAACTGCGAATATGTGCAGAGAGCCAAAATTTGGCTCCAAAATACGGTTCATGCCTCGAAATTGGGATGTTTGGGATATTTTGAAAACTGCAGGGGGGGTTTGGGACAAATGTGACCAAACTCCGCTTTCAGTACTTGGCATATGTTGGGCATAAACAAGTCGTAATTTCAAACTGCGAATACGTGCAGAAAGCTAGAATTTGGCTCAAAAATAATGTTCAGGCCTCGAAATTGGGATATTTGGGATATTTCGAAAACTGCAGGGGTGTTTGTGCGAAATGTGACTCACTGCTGCTTTCAGACTTGGCATATGTTGGGTATAAAATATCGTAATTTCAAACCGCGAATACGTGCATAGAGCCAGAATTTGGCTCCGAAATATGGCTCAGGCCTCGATATTGGGATGTTTGGGATATTTTGAAAACTGCAGGGAGGTTTGGGACAAATGTGACGAAACGCCGCTTTCAGTACTTGCCATATGTTGGGTATATAAATTCGTAATTTCAAATTGCGAATACGTGCAGAGAGCCAGAATTTGGCTCCAAAATATGGCTCATGCCTCGAAATTGGGATTTTTGGGATATTTTGAAAACTGCAGGGAGGTTTGGGACAAATGTGACCAAATGCCACTTTCAATACTTGGCATATGTTGGGTATAAAAAGTCGTAATTTAAAACTTCGAATACATGCAGAGAGCCAGAATTTGGCTCCAAAATATAGCTCAGGCCTCAAAATTGGGATATATGAGATATTTCGAAAACTGCAGGGGAGTTTGTGCGAAATGTGACTCACTGCCGCTTTCAGGACTTGGCATATGTTAGGCATAAAAAATTCGTAATTTCAAACTGCAAATACGCGCAGAAAGCTAGAATTTGGCTCCAAAATAATGTTCAGGCCTCGAAATTGGGATATTTGGGATATTTCGAAAACTGCAGGGGAGTTTGTGCGAAATGTGACTCACTGCTGCTTTCAGACTTGGCATATGTTGAGTATAAAATATCGTAATTTCAAACCGCGAATACGTGCATAGAGCCAGAAATTGTCTCCAAAAAATTGCTCAGGCCTGGAAATTGGGATGTTTGGGATATTTTGAAAACTGCAGGGGGGGTTTGGTACAAATGTGACCAAACGCTGCTTTCAGTACTTGGTATATGTTGGGTATAAAAAAGTTATAATTTCAAACTGCGAATACGTGCAGAGAGCCAGAATTTGGCTCCAAAATACGGCTCAGGCCTCGAAATTGGGATATTTGGGATATTTCGAAAACTGCAGGGGAGTTTGTGCAAAATGTGACTAATTGCCGCTTTCAGGACTTAGCATATGTTGGGTATAAAAAGTCGTAATTTCAATCTGCGAATACTTGCATAGAGCCAGAATTTGGCTCCAAAATATGGCTCAGGCCTCGAAATTGGGATGTTTGGGATATTTTGAAAACTGCAGGGAGGTTTGGGACAAATGTGACGAAACGCCGCTTTCAGTACTTGGCATATGTTGGGTATATAAATTCGTAATTTCAAACTGCGAATACGTGCAGAGAGCCAAATTTTGGCTCCAAAATATGGCTCATGTCTCGAAATTGGGATGTTTGGGATATTTTGAAAACTGCATGGGGGGTTTGGGACAAATGTGACGAAACGCCGCTTTCAGTACTTGGCATATGTTGGGTATATAAATTCGTAATTTCAAACTGCGAATACGTGCAGAGACCAGAATTTGGCTCCAAAATATGGCTCATGCCTCGAAATTCGGATGTTTGGATATTTTGAAAACTGCAGGGAGGTTTGGGACAAATGTGACCAAATGCCACTTTCTGTACTTGGCATATGTTGGGTATAAAAAGTCGTAATTTCAAACTTCGAATACGTGCAGAGAGCCAGAATTTGGTTCCAAAATATGGCTCAGGCCTTAAAATTGGGATATTTTGGATATTTCGAAAACTGCAGGGGATTTTTTGCGAAATGTGACTCACTGCCGCTTTCAGGACTTGGCATATGTTGGGTATAAAAAGTCGTAATTTCAAACCGCGAATACGTGCATAGAGCCCTAATTTGGCTCCAAAACATGGCTCAGGTCTCGAAATTGGGATGTTTGGGATATTTCGAAAAATGCAGGGTGGATTGAGACAAATGTGACCAAACGCCGCTTTCAGTACTTGGCATATGTTGGGTATAAAAAAGTGGTAATTTCAAACTGCGAATACGTGCAGAGAGCCAGAATTTGGCTCCAAAATATGGCTCAGGCCTCGAAATTGGGATGTTTGGGATATTTTGAAAACTGCAGGGAGGTTTGGGACAAATTTGACCAAACGCCACCTTCAGTACTTGTAATATGTTGGGTATAAAAAGTCGTAATTTCAAACTTCGAATACGTGCAGAGAGCCAGAATTTGGCTCCAAAATATTGCTCAGGCCTCGAAATTGGGATATATGGGATATTTCGAAAACTGCAGGGGAGTTTGAGCAAAATGTGACTCAATGCTGCTTTCAGTACTTGGCATATGTTGGGTATAAAAAGTCGTAATTTCAAACTGCGAATACGTGTAGAGAGCCAGAATTTAGCTCCAAAATATGGCTCAGGCCTCGAAATTGGGATGTTTGGGATATTTTGAAAACTGCAGGGGGGTTTGGGACAAATATGACCAAACGCCGCTTTCAGAACTTGGCATATGTTGGGTATAAAAATTCGTAATTTCAAACTGCGAATACGTGCAGAGAGCTTGAATTTGGCTCGAAAATATGGTTCAGGAATCGAAAGTTGGATGTTTAGGATATTTTGAAAACTGCAGGGGAGTTTGAGCAAAATGTGACTCACTGCTGCTTTCAGGACTTGGCATATGTTGGGTACAAAAATTCGTAATTTCAAACTGCGAATACGTGCAGAGAGCCAGAATTTGGCTCCAAAATATGGCTCAGGCCTCAAAATTGGGATATTTGGGATATTTCGAAAACTGCAGGGGAGTTTGTGCAAAATGTGACTCACTGCCGCTTTTAGGACTTGGCATATGTTTGGTTTAAAATGTCGTAATTTCAAACCGCGAATACGTGTATAGAGCCAGAATTTGGCTCCTAAATATTGCTCAGGCCTCAAAATTAGGATATTTGGGATATTTTGAAAACTGCAGGGGAGTTTGTGCGAAATGTGACTCACTGCCGTTTTGAGGACTTGGCATATGTTGGGTATATAAATTCGTAATTTCAAACTGCGAATACCTGCAGAGAGCCAGAATTTGGCTCCAAAATATGGCTCAGGTCTCGATATTGTGATGTTTGGGATATTTTGAAAACTGCTGGGAGGTTTGGGACAAATGTAACCAAACGCCGCTTTCAGTACTTGGCATATGTTGGGTATAAAAAGTCGTAATTTCAAATTGCGAATACGTGCAGAGAGCCTGAATTTGGCTCCAAAATATGGCTCAGGCCTCAAAATTAGGATATTTGGGAAATTTCGAAAACTGCAGGTGAGTTTTTGTGAAATGTGACTCACTGCCGCTGTCATGACTTGGCATATGTTGGGTATAAAATGTCGTAATTTCAAACCTCGAATACGTGCAGAAAGCTAGAATTTGGCTCCAAAATATTCTTCAGGCCTCGAAATTGGGATATTTGGGATATTTCGAAAACTGCAGGGGAGTTTGTGCGAAATGTGACTCACTGCCGCTTTCAGTACTTGGCATATGTTGAGTATAAAAGTCGTAATTTCAAACTGCGAATACGTGCAGACAGCCAGAATTTTGCTCCAAAATATGGCTTAGGCCTCGAAATTGGGATATTTGGGATATTTCGAAAACTGCAGGGGGGTTTGGGACAAATATGACCAAACGGCGCTTTCAGAACTTGGCATATGTTATGTATAAAAAGGGGTAATTTCAAACAGCGAATACGTACAGAGAGCTTGAATTTGGCTCCAAAATATGGCTCAGGCCTCGAAAGTGAGATGTTTGAGATATTTTGAAAACTGCAGGGGAGTTTGAGCAAAATGTGACTCACTGCCGCTTTCAGTACTTGGCATATGTTGGGTATAAAAGTCGTAATTTCAAACTGCGAATACGTGCAGACAGCCAGAATTTGGCTCCAAAATATGGCTTAGGCCTCGAAATTGGGATATTTGGGATATTTCGAAAACTGTAGGGGAGTTTGTGCGAAATGTGACTCACTGCCGCTTTCAGGACTTAGCATATTTTGGGTATAAAAAGTCGTAATTTCAAACTGCGAATACGTGCAGAGAGCCATAATTTGGCTCCAAAATATGGCTTAGGCCTCGAAATTGGGATATTTGGGATATTTCGAAAACTCCAGGGGAGTTTGTGCGAAATGTGACTCACTGCCGCTTTCAGGAGTTGCCATATGTTGGGTATATAAATTCGTAATTTCAAACTGCGAATACGTGCAGAGAGCCAGAATTTGGATCCAAATCATTGCTCAGGCCTCGAAATTGGGATGTTTGGGATATTTTGAAAACTGCAGGGAGGTGTGGGACAAATGTAACCAAACGCCACTTTCAGTACTTGGCATATGTTGGGTATAAAAAGTCGTAATTTCAAATTGCGAATACGTGCAGAGAGCCAGAATTTGGCTCCAAAATATTCTTCAGGCCTCGAAATTGGGATATTTGGGATATTTCGAAAACTGCAGGGGAGTTCTTGCAAAATGTAACTCACTGCCGCTTTCAGGACTTGGCATATGTTGGGTATAAAATATCGTAATTTCAAACCGCTAATGAGTGTATAGAGCCAGAATTTGGCTCCAAAATATGGCTCAGGCCTCGAAAGTGAGATGTTTGAGATATTTTGAAAACTGCAGGGGAGTTTGAGCAAAATGTGACTCACTGCCGCGTTCAGTACTTGGCATATGTTGGGTATAAAAAGTCGTAATTTCAAACTGCGAATACGTGCAGAGAGCCAGAATTTTGCTCCAAAATATGGATCACGCCTCAAAATTGAGATATTTAAGATATTTCGAAAACTGCAGGGGAGTTTGTGCGAAATGTGACTCACTGCCGCTTTCAGGACTTGGCATATGTTGGGTATAAAATGTCGTAATTTCAAACCGCGAATACGTGCATAGAGCCAGAATTTGGCTCCAAAATATGGCTAAGGCCTCGAAATTGGGATGTTTGGGATATTTTGAAAACTGCTGGGAGGTTTGGGACAAATGTAACCAAACGCCGCTTTCAGTACTTGGCATATGTTGTGTATAAAAAAGTGGTAATTTTCAACTGCGAATACGTGCAGAGAGCCAGAATTTGGCTCCAAAATATGGCTCAGGCCTCGAAATTGGGATTTTTGGGATATTTTGAAAACTGCAGGGAGGTTTGGGACAAATGTGACCAAATGCCACTTTCAATACTTGGCATATGTTGGGTATAAAAAGTCGTAATTTAAAACTTCGAATACATGCAGAGAGCCAGAATTTGGCTCCAAAATATAGCTCAGGCCTCAAAATTGGGATATATGAGATATTTCGAAAACTGCAGGGGAGTTTGTGCGAAATGTGACTCACTGCCGCTTTCAGGACTTGGCATATGTTAGGCATAAAAAATTCGTAATTTCAAACTGCAAATACGCGCAGAAAGCTAGAATTTGGCTCCAAAATAATGTTCAGGCCTCGAAATTGGGATATTTGGGATATTTCGAAAACTGCAGGGGAGTTTGTGCGAAATGTGACTCACTGCTGCTTTCAGACTTGGCATATGTTGAGTATAAAATATCGTAATTTCAAACCGCGAATACGTGCATAGAGCCAGAAATTGTCTCCAAAAAATTGCTCAGGCCTGGAAATTGGGATGTTTGGGATATTTTGAAAACTGCAGGGGGGGTTTGGTACAAATGTGACCAAACGCTGCTTTCAGTACTTGGTATATGTTGGGTATAAAAAAGTTATAATTTCAAACTGCGAATACGTGCAGAGAGCCAGAATTTGGCTCCAAAATACGGCTCAGGCCTCGAAATTGGGATATTTGGGATATTTCGAAAACTGCAGGGGAGTTTGTGCAAAATGTGACTAATTGCCGCTTTCAGGACTTAGCATATGTTGGGTATAAAAAGTCGTAATTTCAATCTGCGAATACTTGCATAGAGCCAGAATTTGGCTCCAAAATATGGCTCAGGCCTCGAAATTGGGATGTTTGGGATATTTTGAAAACTGCAGGGAGGTTTGGGACAAATGTGACGAAACGCCGCTTTCAGTACTTGGCATATGTTGGGTATATAAATTCGTAATTTCAAACTGCGAATACGTGCAGAGAGCCAAATTTTGGCTCCAAAATATGGCTCATGTCTCGAAATTGGGATGTTTGGGATATTTTGAAAACTGCATGGGGGGTTTGGGACAAATGTGACGAAACGCCGCTTTCAGTACTTGGCATATGTTGGGTATATAAATTCGTAATTTCAAACTGCGAATACGTGCAGAGACCAGAATTTGGCTCCAAAATATGGCTCATGCCTCGAAATTCGGATGTTTGGATATTTTGAAAACTGCAGGGAGGTTTGGGACAAATGTGACCAAATGCCACTTTCTGTACTTGGCATATGTTGGGTATAAAAAGTCGTAATTTCAAACTTCGAATACGTGCAGAGAGCCAGAATTTGGTTCCAAAATATGGCTCAGGCCTTAAAATTGGGATATTTTGGATATTTCGAAAACTGCAGGGGATTTTTTGCGAAATGTGACTCACTGCCGCTTTCAGGACTTGGCATATGTTGTGTATAAAATGTCGTAATTTCAAACCGCGAATACGTGCATAGAGCCCTAATTTGGCTCCAAAACATGGCTCAGGTCTCGAAATTGGGATGTTTGGGATATTTCGAAAAATGCAGGGTGGATTGAGACAAATGTGACCAAACGCCGCTTTCAGTACTTGGCATATGTTGGGTATAAAAAAGTGGTAATTTCAAACTGCGAATACGTGCAGAGAGCCAGAATTTGGCTCCAAAATATGGCTCAGGCCTCGAAATTGGGATGTTTGGGATATTTTGAAAACTGCAGGGAGGTTTGGGACAAATTTGACCAAACGCCACCTTCAGTACTTGTAATATGTTGGGTATAAAAAGTCGTAATTTCAAACTTCGAATACGTGCAGAGAGCCAGAATTTGGCTCCAAAATATTGCTCAGGCCTCGAAATTGGGATATATGGGATATTTCGAAAACTGCAGGGGAGTTTGAGCAAAATGTGACTCAATGCTGCTTTCAGTACTTGGCATATGTTGGGTATAAAAAGTCGTAATTTCAAACTGCGAATACGTGCAGAGAGCCAGAATTTAGCTCCAAAATATGGCTCAGGCCTCGAAATTGGGATGTTTGGGATATTTTGAAAACTGCAGGGGGGTTTGGGACAAATATGACCAAACGCCGCTTTCAGAACTTGGCATATGTTGGGTATAAAAATTCGTAATTTCAAACTGCGAATACGTGCAGAGAGCTTGAATTTGGCTCGAAAATATGGTTCAGGAATCGAAAGTTGGATGTTTAGGATATTTTGAAAACTGCAGGGGAGTTTGAGCAAAATGTGACTCACTGCTGCTTTCAGGACTTGGCATATGTTGGGTACAAAAATTCGTAATTTCAAACTGCGAATACGTGCAAAGAGCCAGAATTTGGCTCCAAAATATGGCTCAGGCCTCAAAATTGGGATATTTGGGATATTTCGAAAACTGCAGGGGAGTTTGTGCAAAATGTGACTCACTGCCGCTTTTAGGACTTGGCATATGTTTGGTTTAAAATGTCGTAATTTCAAACCGCGAATACGTGTATAGAGCCAGAATTTGGCTCCTAAATATTGCTCAGGCCTCAAAATTAGGATATTTGGGATATTTTGAAAACTGCAGGGGAGTTTGTGCGACATGTGACTCACTGCCGTTTTCAGGACTTGGCATATGTTGGGTATATAAATTCGTAATTTCAAACTGCGAATACCTGCAGAGAGCCAGAATTTGGCTCCAAAATATGGCTCAGGTCTCGATATTGTGATGTTTGGGATATTTTGAAAACTGCTGGGAGGTTTGGGACAAATGTAACCAAACGCCGCTTTCAGTACTTGGCATATGTTGGGTATAAAAAGTCGTAATTTCAAATTGCGAATACGTGCAGAGAGCCTGAATTTGGCTCCAAAATATGGCTCAGGCCTCAAAATTAGGATATTTGGGAAATTTCGAAAACTGCAGGGGAGTTTGAGCAAAATGTGACTCAATGCTGCTTTCAGTACTTGGCATATGTTGGGTATAAAAAGTCGTAATTTCAAACTGCGAATACGTGCAGAGAGCCAGAATTTAGCTCCAAAATATGGCTCAGGCCTCGAAATTGGGATGTTTGGGATATTTTGAAAACTGCAGGGGGGTTTGGGACAAATATGACCAAACGCCGCTTTCAGAACTTGGCATATGTTGGGTATAAAAATTCGTAATTTCAAACTGCGAATACGTGCAGAGAGCTTGAATTTGGCTCGAAAATATGGTTCAGGAATCGAAAGTTGGATGTTTAGGATATTTTGAAAACTGCAGGGGAGTTTGAGCAAAATGTGACTCACTGCTGCTTTCAGGACTTGGCATATGTTGGGTACAAAAATTCGTAATTTCAAACTGCGAATACGTGCAGAGAGCCAGAATTTGGCTCCAAAATATGGCTCAGGCCTCAAAATTGGGATATTTGGGATATTTCGAAAACTGCAGGGGAGTTTGTGCAAAATGTGACTCACTGCCGCTTTTAGGACTTGGCATATGTTTGGTTTAAAATGTCGTAATTTCAAACCGCGAATACGTGTATAGAGCCAGAATTTGGCTCCTAAATATTGCTCAGGCCTCAAAATTAGGATATTTGGGATATTTTGAAAACTGCAGGGGAGTTTGTGCGAAATGTGACTCACTGCCGTTTTCAGGACTTGGCATATGTTGGGTATATAAATTCGTAATTTCAAACTGCGAATACCTGCAGAGAGCCAGAATTTGGCTCCAAAATATGGCTCAGGTCTCGATATTGTGATGTTTGGGATATTTTGAAAACTGCTGGGAGGTTTGGGACAAATGTAACCAAACGCCGCTTTCAGTACTTGGCATATGTTGGGTATAAAAAGTCGTAATTTCAAATTGCGAATACGTGCAGAGAGCCTGAATTTGGCTCCAAAATATGGCTCAGGCCTCAAAATTAGGATATTTGGGAAATTTCGAAAACTGCAGGTGAGTTTTTGCGAAATGTGACTCACTGCCGCTGTCATGACTTGGCATATGTTGGGTATAAAATGTCGTAATTTCAAACCTCGAATACGTGCAGAAAGCTAGAATTTGGCTCCAAAATATTCTTCAGGCCTCGAAATTGGGATATTTGGGATATTTCGAAAACTGCAGGGGAGTTTGTGCGAAATGTGACTCACTGCCGCTTTCAGTACTTGGCATATGTTGAGTATAAAAGTCGTAATTTCAAACTGCGAATACGTGCAGACAGCCAGAATTTTGCTCCAAAATATGGCTTAGGCCTCGAAATTGGGATATTTGGGATATTTCGAAAACTGCAGGGGGGTTTGGGACAAATATGACCAAACGGCGCTTTCAGAACTTGGCATATGTTATGTATAAAAAGGGGTAATTTCAAACAGCGAATACGTACAGAGAGCTTGAATTTGGCTCCAAAATATGGCTCAGGCCTCGAAAGTGAGATGTTTGAGATATTTTGAAAACTGCAGGGGAGTTTGAGCAAAATGTGACTCACTGCCGCTTTCAGTACTTGGCATATGTTGGGTATAAAAGTCGTAATTTCAAACTGCGAATACGTGCAGACAGCCAGAATTTGGCTCCAAAATATGGCTTAGGCCTCGAAATTGGGATATTTGGGATATTTCGAAAACTGTAGGGGAGTTTGTGCGAAATGTGACTCACTGCCGCTTTCAGGACTTAGCATATTTTGGGTATAAAAAGTCGTAATTTCAAACTGCGAATACGTGCAGAGAGCCATAATTTGGCTCCAAAATATGGCTTAGGCCTCGAAATTGGGATATTTGGGATATTTCGAAAACTCCAGGGGAGTTTGTGCGAAATGTGACTCACTGCCGCTTTCAGGAGTTGCCATATGTTGGGTATATAAATTCGTAATTTCAAACTGCGAATACGTGCAGAGAGCCAGAATTTGGATCCAAATCATTGCTCAGGCCTCGAAATTGGGATATTTGGGATATTTTGAAAACTGCAGGGAGGTGTGGGACAAATGTAACCAAACGCCACTTTCAGTACTTGGCATATGTTGGGTATAAAAAGTCGTAATTTCAAATTGCGAATACGTGCAGAGAGCCAGAATTTGGCTCCAAAATATTCTTCAGGCCTCGAAATTGGGATATTTGGGATATTTCGAAAACTGCAGGGGAGTTCTTGCAAAATGTAACTCACTGCCGCTTTCAGGACTTGGCATATGTTGGGTATAAAATATCGTAATTTCAAACCGCTAATGAGTGTATAGAGCCAGAATTTGGCTCCAAAATATGGCTCAAGCCTTGAAATTGGGATGTTTGGGAAATTTTGAAAACTGCTGGTGGGTTTGGGACAAATATGACCAAACGCCGCTTTCAGAACTTGGCATATGTTGGGTATAAAAAGTCGTAATTTCAAATAGCGAATACGTGCAGAGAGCTTGAATTTGGCTCCAAAATATGGCTCAGGCCTCGAAAGTGAGATGTTTGAGATATTTTGAAAACTGCAGGGGAGTTTGAGCAAAATGTGACTCACTGCCGCGTTCAGTACTTGGCATATGTTGGGTATAAAAAGTCGTAATTTCAAACTGCGAATACGTGCAGAGAGCCAGAATTTTGCTCCAAAATATGGATCACGCCTCAAAATTGAGATATTTAAGATATTTCGAAAACTGCAGGGGAGTTTGTGCGAAATGTGACTCACTGCCGCTTTCAGGACTTGGCATATGTTGGGTATAAAATGTCGTAATTTCAAACCGCGAATACGTGCATAGAGCCAGAATTTGGCTCCAAAATATGGCTAAGGCCTCGAAATTGGGATGTTTGGGATATTTTGAAAACTGCTGGGAGGTTTGGGACAAATGTAACCAAACGCCGCTTTCAGTACTTGGCATATGTTGTGTATAAAAAAGTGGTAATTTTCAACTGCGAATACGTGCAGAGAGCCAGAATTTGGCTCCAAAATATGGCTCAGGCCTCGAAATTGGGATATTTGGGATATTTCGAAAACTCCAGGGGAGTTTGTGCGAAATGTGACTCACTGCCGCTTTTTGGACTTGGCATATGTTGGGTATATAAATTCGTAATTTCAAACTGCGAATACGTGCAGAGAGCCAGAATTTGGCTCCAAAATATGGCTCAGGCCTCGATATTGTGATGTTTGGGATATTTTGAAAACTGCTGGGAGGTTTGGGACAAATGTAACCAAACGCCGCTTTCAGTACTTGGCATATGTTGGGTATAAAATGTCGTAATTTCAAACCGCGAATACGTGCATAGAGCCAGAAATTGGCTCCAAAATATTCTTCAGGCCTCGAAATTGGGATATTTGGGATATTTCGAAAACTGCAGGGGAGTTTGTGCGAAATGTGACTCACTGCCGCTTTCAGGACTTGGCATATGTTGGGTATAAAATATCGTAATTTAAAACCGCGAATGCGTGTATAGAGCCAGAATTTGGCTCCAAAAAATAGCTCAGGCCTCAAAATTGGGATATTTGGGATATTTCGAAAACTGCAGGGGAGTTTGTGCGAAATGTGACTCACTGCGCGCTTTCAGGACTTGGCATATGTTGGGTATAAAATGACGTAATTTCAAACCGCGAATACGTGCATATAGCGAGAATTTGGCTCCAGAATAGGGCTCTGGCCTCGAAATTTGGATGTTTGGGATATTTTGAAAACTGCAGGGGGGGGGGGGTTTGGACAAATGTGACCAAACACCAATTTCAGTACTTGGCATATGTTGGGTATAAAAAGTCGTAATTTCAAATTGCGAATACGTGCAGAGAGCCAGAATTTGGCTCCAAAATATGGCTCAGGCCTCAAAATTAGGTTATTTGGGATATTTCGAAAACTGCAGGGGAGTTTGTGCGAAATGTGACTCACTGCTGCTTTCAGGACTTGGCATATGTTGGGTATATAAATTCGTAATTTCAAACTGCGAATACGTGCAGAGAGCCAGAATTTGGCTCCAAAATACGGCTCAGACCTCAAAATTGGATTATTTGGGATATTTCGAAAACTGCAGGGGAGTTTGTGCAAAATGTGACTGACTGCCGCTTTCAGGACTTAGCATACGTTGGGTATAAAAAGTCTTAATTTCAATCTGCGAATACGTGCATAGAGCCAGAATTTGGCTCCAAATAATGGCTCAGACCTCAAAATTGGGATGTTTGGGATTTTTTGAAAACTGCAGGGAGGTTTGGGACAAATGTGACGAAACGCCGCTTTCAGTACTTGGCATATGTTGGGTATATAAATTCGTTTTTTCAAACTGCGAATACGTGCAGAGAGCCAGAATTTGGCTCCAAAATATGGCTCATTCCTCGAAATTGGGATGTTTGGGATATTTTGAAAACTGCAGGGGGGTTTGGGACAAATGTGACCAAACGCCGCTATCAGTACTTGGTATATGTTGGGTAAAAAAAAGTCGTAATTTCAAACTGCGAATACGTGCAGAGAGCCATAATTTGGCTCCAAAATATGGCTTAGGCCTCGAAATTGGGATATTTGGGATATTTCGAAAACTCCAGGGGAGTTTGTGCGAAATGTGACTCACTGCCGCTTTCAGGAGTTGCCATATGTTGGGTATATAAATTCGTAATTTCAAACTGCGAATACGTGCAGAGAGCCAGAATTTGGATCCAAATCATTGCTCAGGCCTCGAAATTGGGATATTTGGGATATTTTGAAAACTGCAGGGAGGTGTGGGACAAATGTAACCAAACGCCACTTTCAGTACTTGGCATATGTTGGGTATAAAAAGTCGTAATTTCAAATTGCGAATACGTGCAGAGAGCCAGAATTTGGCTCCAAAATATTCTTCAGGCCTCGAAATTGGGATATTTGGGATATTTCGAAAACTGCAGGGGAGTTCTTGCAAAATGTAACTCACTGCCGCTTTCAGGACTTGGCATATGTTGGGTATAAAATATCGTAATTTCAAACCGCTAATGAGTGTATAGAGCCAGAATTTGGCTCCAAAATATGGCTCAAGCCTTGAAATTGGGATGTTTGGGAAATTTTGAAAACTGCTGGTGGGTTTGGGACAAATATGACCAAACGCCGCTTTCAGAACTTGGCATATGTTGGGTATAAAAAGTCGTAATTTCAAATAGCGAATACGTGCAGAGAGCTTGAATTTGGCTCCAAAATATGGCTCAGGCCTCGAAAGTGAGATGTTTGAGATATTTTGAAAACTGCAGGGGAGTTTGAGCAAAATGTGACTCACTGCCGCGTTCAGTACTTGGCATATGTTGGGTATAAAAAGTCGTAATTTCAAACTGCGAATACGTGCAGAGAGCCAGAATTTTGCTCCAAAATATGGATCACGCCTCAAAATTGAGATATTTAAGATATTTCGAAAACTGCAGGGGAGTTTGTGCGAAATGTGACTCACTGCCGCTTTCAGGACTTGGCATATGTTGGGTATAAAATGTCGTAATTTCAAACCGCGAATACGTGCATAGAGCCAGAATTTGGCTCCAAAATATGGCTAAGGCCTCGAAATTGGGATGTTTGGGATATTTTGAAAACTGCTGGGAGGTTTGGGACAAATGTAACCAAACGCCGCTTTCAGTACTTGGCATATGTTGTGTATAAAAAAGTGGTAATTTTCAACTGCGAATACGTGCAGAGAGCCAGAATTTGGCTCCAAAATATGGCTCAGGCCTCGAAATTGGGATATTTGGGATATTTCGAAAACTCCAGGGGAGTTTGTGCGAAATGTGACTCACTGCCGCTTTTTGGACTTGGCATATGTTGGGTATATAAATTCGTAATTTCAAACTGCGAATACGTGCAGAGAGCCAGAATTTGGCTCCAAAATATGGCTCAGGCCTCGATATTGTGATGTTTGGGATATTTTGAAAACTGCTGGGAGGTTTGGGACAAATGTAACCAAACGCCGCTTTCAGTACTTGGCATATGTTGGGTATAAAATGTCGTAATTTCAAACCGCGAATACGTGCATAGAGCCAGAAATTGGCTCCAAAATATTCTTCAGGCCTCGAAATTGGGATATTTGGGATATTTCGAAAACTGCAGGGGAGTTTGTGCGAAATGTGACTCACTGCCGCTTTCAGGACTTGGCATATGTTGGGTATAAAATATCGTAATTTAAAACCGCGAATGCGTGTATAGAGCCAGAATTTGGCTCCAAAAAATAGCTCAGGCCTCAAAATTGGGATATTTGGGATATTTCGAAAACTGCAGGGGAGTTTGTGCGAAATGTGACTCACTGCGCGCTTTCAGGACTTGGCATATGTTGGGTATAAAATGACGTAATTTCAAACCGCGAATACGTGCATATAGCGAGAATTTGGCTCCAGAATAGGGCTCTGGCCTCGAAATTTGGATGTTTGGGATATTTTGAAAACTGCAGGGGGGGGGGGGTTTGGACAAATGTGACCAAACACCAATTTCAGTACTTGGCATATGTTGGGTATAAAAAGTCGTAATTTCAAATTGCGAATACGTGCAGAGAGCCAGAATTTGGCTCCAAAATATGGCTCAGGCCTCAAAATTAGGTTATTTGGGATATTTCGAAAACTGCAGGGGAGTTTGTGCGAAATGTGACTCACTGCTGCTTTCAGGACTTGGCATATGTTGGGTATATAAATTCGTAATTTCAAACTGCGAATACGTGCAGAGAGCCAGAATTTGGCTCCAAAATACGGCTCAGACCTCAAAATTGGATTATTTGGGATATTTCGAAAACTGCAGGGGAGTTTGTGCAAAATGTGACTGACTGCCGCTTTCAGGACTTAGCATACGTTGGGTATAAAAAGTCTTAATTTCAATCTGCGAATACGTGCATAGAGCCAGAATTTGGCTCCAAATAATGGCTCAGACCTCAAAATTGGGATGTTTGGGATTTTTTGAAAACTGCAGGGAGGTTTGGGACAAATGTGACGAAACGCCGCTTTCAGTACTTGGCATATGTTGGGTATATAAATTCGTTTTTTCAAACTGCGAATACGTGCAGAGAGCCAGAATTTGGCTCCAAAATATGGCTCATTCCTCGAAATTGGGATGTTTGGGATATTTTGAAAACTGCAGGGGGGTTTGGGACAAATGTGACCAAACGCCGCTATCAGTACTTGGTATATGTTGGGTAAAAAAAAGTCGTAATTTCAAACTGCGAATACGTGCAGAGAGCCAGAATTTGGCTCCAAAATATGGCTCATTCCTCGAAATTGGGATGTTTGGGATATTTTGAAAACTGTAGGGTGGATTGAGACAAATTTGACCAAACTCCGCTTTCAGTACTTGGCATATGTTGGGTATAAAATGTCGTAATTTCAAAAACCGAATACGTGCAGAGAGCCAAAATTTGGCTCCAAAATATGGCTCATGCCTCGACATTGGGATGTTTGGGATATTTTGAAAACTGCAGGGAGGTGTGGGACAAATGTGACCAAACGCCACTTTCCCGTACTTGGCATATGTTGGGTATAAAAATTCGTAATTTCAAATTGCGAATACGTGCAGAGAGCCAGAATTTGGCTCCAAAATATTGCTCAGGTCTCGAAATTGGGATATTTGGGATATTTTGAAAACTGCATGGTGGATTGAGACAAATGTGACCAAACGCCGCTTTCAGTACTTAGCATATGTTGGGGATAAAAAAGTGGTAATTTCAAACTGCGAATACGTGCAGAGAGCCAGAATTTGGCTCCAAAATATTGCTCAGGCCTCAAAATTAGGATATTTGGGATATTTCGAAAACTGCAAGGGAGTTTGTGCGAAATGTGACTCACTGCCGTTTTCAGGACTTGGCATATGTTGGGTATATAAATTCGTAATTTCAAACTGCGAATACGTGCATAGAGCCAGAATTTGGCTCCAAAACATGGCTCAGGCCTCGAAATTGGGATTTTTGGGATATTTTGAAAACTGCAGGGAGGTTTGGGACAAATGTGACAAAGCACCGCTTTCAGTACTTGGCATATGTTGGGTATATAAATTCGTAATTTCAAACTGCGAATACATGCAGAGAGCCAAAATTTGGCTCGAAAATGTAGCTAATACCTCGAAATTGGGATGTTTGGGATATTTTGAAAACTGCAGGGGGGATTGAGACAAATGTGACCAAACGCCGCTGTCAGTACTTTGCATATGTTGGGTATAAAAAAGAGGTAATTTCAAACTGCGAATACGTGCAGAGAGCCAGAGTTTGGTTCCAAAATATGGCTCAGGCCTCGAAATTGGGATGTTTGGGATATTTCAAAAACTGCAGGGGAGTTTGTGCAAAATGTGTCTCACTGCCCTTTCAGTACTTGGCATATGTTGGGTATAAAAAAGTCGTAATTTCAAACTTCGAATACGTGCAGAGAGCTAGAATTTGGCTCCAAAATATAGCTCAGGCCTCAAAATTGGGATATTTGGGATATTTCGTAACCTGCAGGGGAGTTTGTTCGAAATGTGAATCACTGCCGCTTTAAGGACTTGGCATATGTTGGGTATAAAATGTCGTAATTTCAAACCGCGAATACGTGCATAGAGCCAGAATCTGGCTCTAAAATATGGCTCAGGCCTCGAAATTGGGATGTTTGGGATATTTTGAAAACTGCAGGGGGGGGGGGGGGGTTTGGGACAAATGTGACCAAACGCTGCTTTCAGTACTTGGTATATGTTGGGTATAAAAAAGTTGTAATTTCAAACTGCGAATACGTGCAGAGAGCCAGAATTTGGCTCCAAAATATGGATCATGCCTCGAAATTGGGATGCTTGGGATATTTTGAAAACTGCAGGGAGGTTTAGGACAAATGTGACCAATCTCCGCTATCAGTACTTGGCATATATTGGGTATAAAAAAGGTCGTAATTTCAAACTGCAAATACGTGCAGAGAGCCAGAGTTTTGCTCCAAAATATGGCTCAGGCCTCGAAATTGGGATGTTTGGGATAATTCGAAAACTGCAGGGGAGTTTGCGCAAAATGTGACTCACTGCCGCTTTCAGTACCTGGCATATGTTGGGTATAAAAATCGTAATATCAAACTGCGAATACGTGCAGAGAGCCAGAACTTTACTTCAAAATATGGCTCAGGGCTCGATATTGTGATGTTTGGAATATTTTGAAAACTGCTGGGAGGTTTGGGACAAATGTAACCAAACGCCGCTTTCAGTACTTGGCATATGTTGGGTATAAAAAGTCGTAATTTCAAACTTCGAATACGTGCAGAGAGTCAGAATTTGGCTCCAAAATATGGCTCAGGCCTCAAAATTGAGATATTTGGGATATTTCGAAAACTGCAGGTGAGTTTGTGCGAAATGTGACTCACTGCCTCTTTCAGGACTTGGCATATGTTGGGTATAAAATGTCGTAATTTCAATCCGCGAATACGTGCATAGAACCAGAATTTGGCTCCAAAATATGGCTCAGGCCTCGGAATTGGGATGTTTGGGATATTTTGAAAACTGCAGGGGGGGGGGGACAAATGTGACCAATCTCCGCTTTCAGTACTTGGCATATATTGGGCATAAAAAAGTCGTAATTTCAAACTGCGAATACGAGCAGAAAGCTAGAATTTGGCTCCAAAATATTGTTCAGGCTCCCGAAATTGGGATATGTGGGATATTTCTAAAACTGCAGGGGAGTTTGTGTGAAATGTGACTCAATGCCGCTTTCAGGACTTTGCATATGTTGGGTATAATAAGTCGTAATTTCAAACTGCTAATACGTGCAGAGAGCCAGAATTTGGCTCCAAAATGTGGCTCATGCCTCGAAATTGGGATGTTTGGGATATTTTGAAAACTGCAGGGAGGTTTGGGACAAATGTGACCAAATGCCGCTTTCAGTACTTGGCATATGTTGGGTATAAAAAGACGTAATTTCAAACTTCGAATACGTGCATAGAGCCAGAATTTGGCTCCAAAATATGGCTCAGGCCTCGAAATTGGGATGTTTGGGATATTTTGAAAACTGCAGGGAGGTTTGGGACAAATGTGACCAAATGCCGCTTTCAGTACTTGGCATATGTTGGGTATAAAAAGACGTAATTTCAAACTTCGAATACGTGCAGAGAGCCAGAATTTGGCTACAAAATATGACTCAGGCATCAAAATTGGGATATTTGGGATATTTCGAAAACTGCAGGTGAGTTTGTGCGAAATGTGACGCACTGCTGCTTTCAGGACTTGGCATATGTTGGGTATAAAATGTCGTAATTTCAAACCGCGAATACGTGCATAGAGCCAGAATTTGGCTTCAAAATATGGCTCAGGCCTCGAAATTGGGATGTTTAGGATATTTTGAAAACTGCTGGGAGGTTTTGGACAAATGTAACCAAACGCCACTTTCAGTACCTGGTTGATACCTGGTTGATGGGGTTCTGGGAGTTCTTCTACTCCCCAAGCCCGGCCCGAGGCCAGGCTCGACTTGTGAGAGTTTGGTCCACCAGGCTGTTGCTTGGAGCGGCCCGCAGGCCCACATACCCACCACAGCCCGGTTGGTCCGGCACTCCTTGGAGGAATAAATCTAGTTTCCTCTTGAAAATGTCCACGGTTGTTCCGGCAATATTTCTTATGCTTGCTGGGAGGACGTTGAACAACCGCGGACCTCTGATGTTTATACAGTGTTCTCTGATTGTGCCTATGGCACCTCTGCTCTTCATTGGTTCTATTCTACATTTTCTTCCATGTCGTTCACTCCAGTACGTTGTTATTTTACTGTGTAGATTTGGTACTTGGCCCTCCAGTATCTTCCAGGTGTATATTATTTGATATCTCTCTTGTCTTCTTTCTAGTGAGTACATTTGGAGGGCTTTGAGACGATCCCAATAATTTAGGTGCTTTATTGCGTCTATGCGTGCCGTATATGTTCTCTGTATTCCCTCTATTTCAGCAATCTCTCCTGCTTTGAAGGGGGAAGTGAGTACTGAGCAGTACTCAAGACGGGACAACACCAGTGCCTTGAAGAGTACAACCATTGTGATGGGATCCCTGGATTTGAAAGTTCTCGTAATCCATCCTATCATTTTTTTTGGCTGTCGCAATATTTGCTTGGTTATGCTCCTTAAACGTTAGGTCGTCAGACATTATTATTCCCAAATCCTTTACATGTTGTTTTCCTACTATGGGTACATTTGATTGTGTTTTGTACTCTGTATTATGTTTAAGGTCCTCATTTTTACCGTACCTGAGTACCTGGAATTTATCACTGTTAAACATCATGTTATTTTCTGATGCCCAGTCGAAAACTTTATTAATATCAGCTTGAAGTTTTTCAATGTCCTCAGCCGAGGTAATTTTCATACTGATTTTTGTGTCATCTGCAAAGGATGATACGAAGCTGTGACTTGTATTTTTGTCTATATCTGATATGAGAATAAGGAAAAGCAGTGGTGCAAGGACTGTACCCTGAGGTACAGAGCTTTTCACTGCACTTGGACTAGATTTTATATGGTTGACCGTTACTCGCTGAGTCCTGTTTGACAGAAAACTGAGTATCCAGCGTCCTACTTTACCGGTTATTCCCATTGACTTCATTTTGTGTGCTATCACGCCATGGTCACATTTATCGAAGGCCTTTGCGAAGTCCGTGTATATCACATCAGCATTCTGATTCTCTTCTAATGCCTCAGTGACTTTGTCGTAGTGCTCAAGTAGCTGTGAGAGGCACGATCTTCCCGCTCGAAATCCATGTTGGCCTGGGTTATGAAGGTCATTGGTCTCCATGAAATTGGTGACCTGACTCCTAATCACTCTCTCAAATACTTTTATGATGTGCGATGTTAGTGCAACTGGTCTATAATTTTTTGCCAATGCTTTGCTCCCTCCCTTGTGTAGAGGGGCTATGTCTGCTACTTTAAGTGCATCTGGTATCTCCCCCGTGTCCAAGCTCTTCCTCCACACTATACTGAGTGCCTGTGCTACCGGCACTTTGCATTTCTTTATAAATATTGAATTCCATGAGTCTGGACCTGGGGCCGAGTGCATGGGCATGTTTTCAATTTCTTTTTCAAAATTTAGTGCGCTCGTGTTTATATCAGTTATATTTACCGGGGTTTGAATATCCCGCATAAAGAAATTGTCTGGATCTTCCACCTTCATGTTGTTTATTGGAGTGCTAAACATGTCCTCATACTGCTTTTTTAGGATTTCACTAATTTCTTTGTCATCCTCCGTGTATGAACCTTCACTTGTACGAATAGGTCCAATACTGGCAGTGGTTTTTGCTTTTGATTTCGCATATGAGAAGAAATATTTTGGATATTTCTTTATTTCCTGAATTGCTTTCTGTTCTAACTGCCTTTCTTCAGTTTCATATGAGTGTTTCAATTTCCGCTCGATTTCTTCAATCTCCCTATTTAAATTATTCCTTCTTTGACGGGAAATTCGTGTCTGCATAAGCAGTTCCGTTATTTTTTTCCTGCGTTTATAGTGTCGTCTGCGTTCTCTTTCTACGTTAGATCTCTTTCTGGCTTTCCTCAAAGGAACATGTTTCAGACAGACTTGATACGCTTCTGAAGTAAGTTTTTCTATTCCTTCTGTAGGACTTGTATTATTTAGAACAGTTCCCCATGGAATGTTTGTAAGTTCCCTGTTTATTATCTCCCAGTCTATCCTTTTATTATTAAAATTGAATTTACTGAATAGCCCCTCTCGCTTTATCAACGTTTTAAGTCTATTCTGAGTATTGATGGTCGTTTGCACTTCAATGAGTTTGTGATCTGAGTATGTGGTATCTGATATCGTAATGTCTCTGATAATGTCTTCATTGTTCGTAAAGACCAGATCTAGAATATTTTCATTTCTCGTTGGCTCCGATATCTGCTGATTGAGTGAAAATTTGTCACAGAATCTAAGTAGTTCTCTAATCTGTGGTTGGTTAGGTCCTGATAGATTTCCTGGTATAATATTATTGTTTGCTATTTTCCACCTGAGACTAGGCAAGTTGAAGTCACCTAGGAAAATAATATCAGGTATCGGGTTCTCCAAATTATCAAGGCTATTCTCTATTTTGCTTATCTGTTCTGTGAATTCCTCAGCCGTTGCATCTGGCGGTTTGTATATTAGTATAATCACTAAATTTATTTTCTCTATTTTTAATCCCAGTACCTCTACCACCTCATTTGTAACGTTTAGGAGCTCCGAGCATACAAGGTCTTCCCTAATATACAGACCCACTCCTCCATGTGACCTAATTTTCCTATCACACCTGTATAGGTTATATCCTGGGTATATGTTATATCCATATGTTGGGTATAAAAAAGTCGTAATATCAAACTGCGAATACGTGCAGAGAGCCAGAATTTGGCTCCAAAATATTGCTCAGGCCTGGAAATTCGGATGTTTGAGATATTTTGAAAACTGCAGGGGGGGTTTGGGACAAATGTGACCAAACGCCGCTTTCGGTACTTGGCATATGTTGGGCATAAAAAAGTCGTAATTTCAAACTGCGAATACGTGCAGAAAGCTAGAATTTGGCTCCAAAATATTGTTCAGCCTCCCGTAATTCGGATATTTGGGATATTTCGAAAACTGCAGGGGAGTTTGTGCGAAATGTGACTCACTGCCGCTTTCAGGACTTGGCATATGTTGGGTATAATAAGTCGTAATTTCAAACAGCGAATACGTGCATAGAGCCAGAATTTGGCTCCAAAATATGGCTCAGACCTCGAAATTGGGATGTTTGGGATATTTTGAAAACTGCAGGGGAGTTTGTGCGAAATGTGACTCACTGCCGCTTTCAGGACTTGACATATGTTGGGTATAAAATGTCGTAATTTCGAACCGCGAATACTTGCATAAAGCCAGAATTTGGCTCCAAAATATTGCTCAGGCCTCGAAATTGGGATGTTTGGGATATTTTGAAAACTGCAGGGAGGTTTGGGACAAATGTGACCAAATGCCACTTCAGTACTTGGCAAATGTTGGGTATAAAAATCGTAATATCAAACTGCGAATACGAGCAGAGAGCCAGAACTTGGCTCCAAAATATGACTCAGGCCTCGATATTGTGATGTTTGGGTTATTTTGAAAACTGCTGGGAGGTTTGGGACAAATGCAACCAAACGCCGCTCTCAGTACTTGGCATATGTTGGGTATAAAAAAGTGGTAATTTCAAACAGCGAATACGTGCAGAGAGCCAGAATTTGGCTCCAAAATATAGCTCAGGCCTCAAAATTGGGATATTTGGGATATTTCGAAAACTGCAGGGAAGTTTGTGCGAAATGTGACTCACTGCCGCGTTCAGGACGTAGCAAATGTTGGGTATAAAATGTCGTAATTTCAAACCGCGAATACGTACATAGAGCCAGAATTTGGCTCCAAAATATGGCTCAGGCCTCGAAATTGCGATGTTTTGGATATTTTGAAAACTGCAGGGTTTTTTTTGGACAAATGTGACCAAACGCCGCTTTCAGTACTTGGCATATGTTGGGTATAAAAAAGTTGTAATTTCAAACTGCGAATACGTGCAGAGAGCCAGAATTTGGCTCCAAAATACGGCTCAGGCCTCGAAGTTGGGATATTTGGGATATTTCGAAAACTGCAGGGGAGTTTGTGCAAAATGTGACTCACTGCCGCTTTCAGTACTTGGCATATGTTGGGTATAAAAATCGTAATATCAAACTGCGAATACGTGCAGAGAGCCAGAACTTTACTCCAAAATATGGCTCAGGGCTCAATATTGTGATGTTTGGGATATTTTGAAAACTGCTGGGAGGTTTGGGACAAATGTAACCAAACGCCGCTTTCAGTACTTGGCATATGTTGGGTATATAAATTCGTAATTTCAAACTGCGAATACGTGCAGAGGGCCAGAATTTGGCTCCAAAATATGGCTCATGCCTCGAAATTGGGATGTTTGGGATATTTTGAAAACTGCAGGGAAGTTTGGGACAAATGTGACCAAATTCCACTTTCAGTTCTTGGCATATGTTGGGTATAAAAAGTCGTAATTTCAAACTTCGAATACGTGCAGAGAGCCAGAATTTGGCTCCAAATTATGGCTCAGGCCTCAAAATTGAGATATTTGGGATATTTCGAAAACTGCATGTGAGTTTGTGCGAAATATGACTCACTGCCTCTTTCAGGACTTGGCATATGTTGGGTATAAAATGTCGTAATTTCAATCCGCGAATACGTGCATAGAACCAGAATTTGGCTCCAAAATATGGCTCAGGCCTCGAAATTGGGATGTTTGGGATATTTTGAAAACTGCAGGGGGGGGGGGGGACAAATGTGACCAATCTCCGCTTTCAGTACTTGGCATGTATTGGGCATAAAAAAGTTGTAATTTCAAACTGCGAATACGAGCAGAAAGCTAGAATTTGGTTCCAAAATATTGTTCAGGCTCCCGAAATTGGGATATGTGGGATATTTCGAAAACTGCAGGGGAGTTTGTGTGAAATGTGACTCAATGCCGCTTTCAGGACTTTGCATATGTTGGGTATAATAAGTCGTAATTTCAAACAGCGAATACGTGCATAGAGCTGGAATTTGGCTCCAAAATATGGCTCAGGCCTCGAAATTGAGATGTTTGGGATATTTTGAAAACTGCAGGGAGGTTTGGGACAAATGTGACGAAACGCTGCTTTCAGTACTTGACATATGTTGGGTATATAAATTCGTAATTTCAAACTGCGAATACGTGCAGAGAGCCAGAATTTGGCTCCAAAATGTGGCTCATGCCTCGAAATTGGGATGTTTGGGATATTTTGAAAACTGCAGGGAGGTTTGGGACAAATGTGACCAAATGCAGCTTTCAGTACTTGGCATATGTTGGGTATAAAAAGACGTAATTTCAAACTTCGAATACGTGCAGAGAGCCAGAATTTGGCTCCAAAATGTTGTTCAGGCCTCGAAATTGGGATAATTGGGATATTTCGAAACTGCAGGGGAGTTTGTGCAAAATGTGACTAACTGCCGCTTTCAGGACTTAGCATGTGTTGGGTATAAAAAGTTGTAATTTCAATCTGCGAATACGTGCATAGAGTCAGAATTTGGCTCCAAAATATGGCTCAGGCCTCGAAATTGGGATTTTTGGGATATTTTGAAAACTGCAGGGAGGTTTGGGACAAATGTGACAAAGCGCCGCTTTCAGTACTTGGCATATGTTGGGTATATAAATTCGTAATTTCAAACTGCGAATACATGCAGAGAGCCAAAATTTGGCTCGAAAATGTACCTAATGCCTCGAAATTGGGATGTTTGGGATATTTTGAAAACTGCTGGGAGGTTTGGGACAAATGTAACCAAACGCCGCTTTCAGTACATGGCATATGGTGGGTATAAAAAAGTCGTAATTTCAAACTGCGAATACGTGCAGAAAGCTAGAATTTGGCAACAAAATATTGTTCAGGCCTCGAAATTGGGATATTTGGGATATTTCGAAACTGCGGGGGAGTTTGTGCAAAATGTGACTAACTGCCGCTTTCAGGACTTAGCATGTGTTGGGTATAAAAAGTCGTAATTTCAATCTGCGAATACGTGCATAGAGTCAGAATTTGGCTCCAAAATATGGCTCAGGCCTCGAAATTGGGATTTTTGGGATATTTTGAAAACTGCAGGGAGGTTTGGGACAAATGTGACAAAGCGCCGCTTTCAGTACTTGGCATATGTTGGGTATATAAATTCGTAATTTCAAACTGCGAATACATGCAGAGAGCAAAAATTTGGCTCGAAAATGTACCTAATGCCTCGAAATTGGGATGTTTGGGATATTTTGAAAACTGCTGGGAGGTTTGGGACAAATGTAACCAAACGCCGCTTTCAGTACATGGCATATGGTGGGTATAAAAAAGTCGTAATTTCAAACGGCGAATACGTGCAGAAAGCTAGAATTTGGCTCCAAAATATTGTTCAGGCCTCGAAATTGGGATATTTGGGATATTTCGAAAACTGCAGGGGAGTTTGTGCGAAATGTGACTCACTGCCGCTTTCAGGACTTTGCATATGTTGGGTATAAAATATCGTAATTTCAAACCGCGAATACTTGCATAGAGCCAGAATTTGGCTCCAAAATATGGCTCAGGCCTCGAAATTGGGATGTTTGGTATATTTTGAAAACTGCAGGGAGGTTTGGGACAAATGTGACGAAACGCTGCTTTCAATACTTGGCATATGTTGGGTATATAAATTCGTAATTTCAAAAACGTGCATAGAGCCCGAATTTGGCTCCAAAATATGGCTCATGCCTCGAAATTGGGATGTTTGGGATATTTTGAAAACTGCAGGGAGGTTTGGGACAAATGTGACCAAATGCTGCTTTCAATACTTGGCATATGTTGGGTATATAAATTCGTAATTTCAAACTGCGAATACGTGCAGAGAGCCAGAATTTGGCTCCAAAATATGGCTCATGCCTCGAAATTGGGATGCTTGGGATATTTTGAAAACTGCAGCGAAGTTTAGGACAAATGTGACCAATCTCCGCTTTCAGTACTTGGCATATATTGGGTATAAAAAAGGTCGTAATTTCAAACTGCAAATACGTGCAGAGAGCCAGAGTTTGGCTCCAAAATATGGCTCAGGCCTCGAAATTGGGATGTTTGGTATAATTCGAAAACTGCAGGGGAGTTTGCGCAAAATGTGACTCACTGCCGCTTTCAGTACTTGGCATATGTTGGCTATAAAAATCGTAATATCAAACTGCGAATACGTGCAGAGAGCCAGAACTTTACTCCAAAATATGGCTCAGGGCTCAATATTGTGATGTTTGGGATATTTTGAAAACTGCTGGGAGGTTGGGACAAATGTAACCAAACGCCGCTTTCAGTACTTGGCATATGTTGGGTATATAAATTCGTAATTTCAAACTGCGAATACGTGCAGAGGGCCAGAATTTGGCTCCAAAATATGGCTCATGCCTCGAAATTGGGATGTTTGGGATATTTTGAAAACTGCAGGGAAGTTTGGGACAAATGTGACCAAATTCCACTTTTAGTACTTGGCATATGTTGGGTATAAAAAGTCGTAATTTCAAACTTCGAATACGTGCAGAGAGCCAGAATTTGTCTCCAAAATATGGCTCAGGCCTCAAAATTGAGATTTTTGGGATATTTCGAAAACTGCATATGTGAGTTTGTGCGAAATATGACTCACTGCCTCTTTCAGGACTTGGCATATGTTGGGTATAAAATGTCGTAATTTCAATCCGCGAATACGTGCATAGAACCAGAATTTGGCTCCAAAATATGGCTCAGGCCTCGAAATTGGGATGTTTGGGATATTTTGAAAACTGCAGGGGGGGGGGGGGGACAAATGTGACCAATCTCCGCTTTCAGTACTTGGCATGTATTGGGCATAAAAAAGTTGTAATTTCAAACTGCGAATACGAGCAGAAAGCTAGAATTTGGTTCCAAAATATTGTTCAGGCTCCCGAAATTGGGATATGTGGGATATTTCGAAAACTGCAGGGGAGTTTGTGTGAAATGTGACTCAATGCCGCTTTCAGGACTTTGCATATGTTGGGTATAATAAGTCGTAATTTCAAACAGCGAATACGTGCATAGAGCTAGAATTTGGCTCCAAAATATGGCTCAGGCCTCGAAATTGAGATGTTTGGGATATTTTGAAAACTGCAGGGAGGTTTGGGACAAATGTGACGAAACGCTGCTTTCAGTACTTGACATATGTTGGGTATATAAATTCGTAATTTCAAACTGCGAATACGTGCAGAGAGCCAGAATTTGGCTCCAAAATGTGGCTCATGCCTCGAAATTGGGATGTTTGGGATATTTTGAAAACTGCAGGGAGGTTTGGGACAAATGTGACCAAATGCAGCTTTCTGTACTTGGCATATGTTGGGTATAAAAAGACGTAATTTCAAACTTCGAATACGTGCAGAGAGCCAGAATTTGGCTCCAAAATATGACTCAGGCCTCAAAATTGGGATTTTTGGGATATTTCGAAAACTGCAAGGGAGTTTGTGCGAAATGTGACTCACTGCCGCTTTCAGGACTTGGCATATGTTGGGTATAAAATGTCGTAATTTTAAACTGCGAATACGTGCATAGAGCCAGAATTTGGCTCCAAAATATGGCTCAGGCCTTGAAATTGGGATGTTTGGGATATTTTTTAAACTGCAGGGAGGTTTGGGACAAATGTGACGAAACGCCGCTTTCAGTACTTGGCATATGTTGGGTATATAAATACGTAATTTCAAACTGCGAATACATGCAGAGAGCCAAAATTTGGCTCCAAAATATGGCTCATGCCTCGAAATTGGGATGTTTTGGGATATTTTGAAAACTGCAGAGGGGGGGGGGGGTTAGGACAAATGTGACCAATCTTCGCTTTCAGTACTTGGCATATATTGGGTATAAAAAAGTCGTAATTTCAAACCGCAAATACGTGCAGAGAGCCAGAGTTTGGCTCCAAAATATGGCTCAGGCCTCAAAATTGGGATATTTGGGATATTTCGAAAACAGCGGGTGAGTTTATGCGAAATGTGACGCACTGCCGCTTTCAGGACTTGGCATATGTTGGGTATAAAATGTCGTAATTTCAAAAGGCGAATACGTGCATAGAGCCAGAATTTGGCTTCAAAATATGGCTCAGGCCTCGAAATTGGGATGTTTAGGATATTTTGAAAACTGCTGGGAGGTTTTGGACAAATGTAACCAAACGCCACTTTCAGTACTTGGCATATGTTGGATATAAACAAGTCGTAATATGAAACTGCGAATACGTGCAGAGAGCCAGAATTTGGCTCCAAAATATTGCTCAGGCCTCGAAATTGGGATGTTTGAGATATTTTGAAAACTGCAGGGGGGGTTTGGGACAAATGTGACCAAACGCCGCTTTCGGTACTTGGCATATGTTGGGCATAAAAAAGTCGTAATTTCAAACTGCGAATACGTGCAGAAAGCTAGAATTTGGCTCCAAAATATTGTTCAGGCTCCCGAAATTGGGATATTTGGGATATTTCGAAAACTGCAGGGGAGTTTGTGCGAAATGTGACTCACTGCCGCTTTCAGGACTTGGCATATGTTGGGTATAATAAGTCGTAATTTCAAACAGCGAATACGTGCATAGAGCCAGAATTTGGCTCCAAAATATGGCTCAGACCTCGAAATTGGGATGTTTGGGATATTTTGAAAACTGCAGGGGAGTTTATGCGAAATGTGACTCACTGCCGCTTTCAGGACTTGACATATGTTGGGTATAAAATGTCGTAATTTCGAACCGCGAATACGTGCATAAAGCCAGAATTTGGCTCCAAAATATAACTCAGGCCTCAAAATTGGGATGTTAGGGAAATTTTGAAAACTGCAGGGGGGGTTTTGGACAAATGTGACCAAACGCCTCGTTCAGTACTAGGCATATGTTGGGTATAAAAAAGTCGTAATTTCAAACTGCAAATACTTACAGAGAGCCAGAATTTGGCTCCAAAATATGGCTCAAGCCTCGAAATTGGGATGTTTGGGATATTTTGAAAAATGCAGGGTGGATTGAGACAAATGTGACCAAACGCCACTTTCAGTACTTGTCATATGTTGGGTATAAAAATAAGGTAATTTCAAACTGCGAATACGTGCAGAGAGCCAGAATTTGGCTCGAAAATATGGCTCAGGCCTCGAAATTGGTATGTTTGGGATATTTTGAAAACTGCAGGGAGGTTTGGGACAAATTTGACCAAACGCCACTTTCAGTACTTGGCATATGTTGGGTATAAAAAGTCGTAATTTCAAACTTCGAATACATGCAGAGAGCCAGAATTTGGCTCCAAAATAATGCTCACGCCTCGAAATTGGGATATTTGGGATATTTCGAAAACTGCAGGGGAGTTTGTGCGAAATGTGACTCACTGCCGCTTTCAGGATTTGGCATATGTTGGGTATAAAATATCGTAACTTCAAACCGCGAATACGTGCTTAGAGCCAGAATTTGGCTCCAAAATATAACTCAGGTCTCGAAATTGGGATGTTTGGGATATTTGGAAAACTGCAGGGGGGTTTGGGACAAATGTTACCAAACGCCGCTTTTAGTACTTGGCATATATTGGGTATAAAAAAATCGTAATTTCAAATTGCGAATACATGCAGAGAGCCAGAGTTTGGCACCAAAATATGGCTCAGGCCTAGAAATTGGGATGTTTGGGATATTTCGAAAACTGCAGTGCAGTTTGTGCAAAAAGTGACTCACTGCCGCTTTCATGACTTATCATATGTTGGGTATAAAAAGTCGTAATTTCAATCTGCGAATACGTGCATAGAGCCAGAATTTGGCTCCAAAATATGGCTCAGGCCTCGATATTGTGATGTTTGGGATATTTTGAAATCTGCTGGGAGGTTTGGGACAAATGTAACCAAACGCCGCTTTCAGTACTTGGCATATGTTGGGTATAAAAAAGTCGTAATTTCAAACTGCGAATACGTGCAGAAAGCTAGAATTTGCCTCCAAAATATTGTTCAGGCCTCGAAATTGGGATATTTGGGATATTTCGAAAACTGCAGGGGAGTTTGTGCGAAATGTGACTCACTGCCGCTTTTAGGACTTGGCATATGTTGGGTATAAAATATGGTAATTTCAAACCGCGAATACGTGCATAGAGCCAGAATATGGCTCCAAAATATGGCTCAGGCCTCGAAATTGGGATGTTTGGGATATTTTGAAAACTGCAGGGAGGTTTGGGACAAATGTGACGAAACGCTGCTTTCAATACTTGGCATATGTTGGGTATATAAATTCGTAATTTCAAACTGCAAATACGTGCATAGAGCCAGAATTTGGCTCCAAAATATGGCTCATGCCTCGAAATTGGGATGTTTGGAATATTTTGAAAACTGCAGGGAGGTTTGGGACAAATGTGACCAAATGCCACTTTCAGTACTTGGCATATGATGGGTATAAAAATTCGTAATTTCAAACTTCGAATACGTGCAGAGAGCTAGAATTTGGCTCCAATATATAGCTCAGGCCTCAAAATTGGGATATTTGGGATATTTCGTAACCTGCAGGGGAGTTTGTTCGAAATGTGAATCACTGCCGCTTTAAGGACTTGGCATATGTTGGGTATAAAATGTCGTAATTTCAAACCGCGAATACGTGCATAGAGCCAGAATTTGGCTCTAAAATATGGCTCAGGCCTCGAAATTGGGATGTTTGGGATATTTTGAAAACTGCAGGGGGGGGTTTGGGACAAATGTGATGAAACGCTGCTTTCAATACTTGGCATATGTTGGGTATATAAATTCGTAATTTCAAACTGCGAATACGTGCAGAG
The DNA here is from genome assembly GCF_040958095.1 of Procambarus clarkii. Lineage (NCBI taxonomy): Eukaryota > Metazoa > Arthropoda > Malacostraca > Decapoda > Cambaridae > Procambarus > Procambarus clarkii. The sequence continues at coordinate 77,272 of NW_027189396.1, read as the reverse complement.
AGCCTGAATTTGGCTCCAAAATATGGCTCATGCCTCGAAATTGGGATGCTTGGGATATTTTGAAAACTGCAGGGAGGTTTAGGACAAATGTGACCAATCTCCGCTTTCAGTACTTGGCATATGTTGGGTATAAAAATCGTAATATCAAACTGCGAATACGTGCAGAGAGCCAGAACTTTACTCCAAAATATGGCTCAGGGCTCGATATTGTGATGTTTGGGATATTTTGAAAACTGCTGGGAGGTTTGGGACAAATGTAACCAAACGCCGCTTTCAGTACTTGGCATATGTTGGGTATATAAATTCGTAATTTCAAACTGCGAATACGTGCAGAGGGCCAGAATTTGGCTCCAAAATATGGCTCATGCCTCGAAATTGGGATGTTTGGGATATTTCGATAACTGCAGGGGAGATTGTGCAAAATGTGACTCACTGCCGCTTTCAGTACTTTGCATATGTTGGGTATAAGAAGTCGTAATTTCAATCTGCGAATACGTGCATAGAGCCAGAATTTGGCTCCAAAATATGGCTCAGGCCTCGAAATTGGGATGTTTGGGATATTTCGATAACTGCAAGGGAGATTGTGCAAAATGTGACTCACTGCCGCTTTCAGTACTTTGCATATGTTGGGTATAAAAATCGTAATATCAAACTGCGAATGCGTGCAGAGAGCCAGAATTTGGCTCCAAAATATGGCTCAGGCCTCGATATTGTGATGTTTGGGATATTTTGAAAACTGCAGGGAGGTTTGGGACAAATGTGACCAAACGCCGCTTTCAGTACTTGGCATATGTTGGGTATAAAAAAGTAGTAATTTCAAACTGCGAATACGTGCAGAGAGCCAGAATTTGGCTCCAAAATATGGCTCAGGCCTGGAAATTGGGATGTTTGGGACAAATAAGACAAACGCCGCTTTCAATACTTGGCATATGTTAGGTATATAAATTCTTAATTTCAAACTGTGAATACGTGCAGAGAGTCAGAATTTGGGTCCAAAATATTGCTCAGCCCTCGAAATTGGGATATTTGGGATATTTAGAAAACTGCAGGGGAGTTTGTGCAAAATGTGACTAACTGCCGCTTTCAGGACTTAGCATATGTTGGGTATAAAAAGTAGTAATTTCAATCTGCGAATACGTGCATAGAGCCAGAATTTGGCTCCAAAATATAACTCAGACGTCGAAATTGGGATGTTTGGGATATTTTGAAAACTGCAGGGAGGTTTGGGACAAATATGACGAAACGCCGCTTTCAGTACTTGGCATATGTTTGGTATATAAATTTGTAATTTCAAAGTGCGAATACGTGTAGAGAGCCAAAATTTGGCTCCAAAATATGGCTCAGGCCTCGATATTGTTCTGTTTGGGATATTTTGAAAACTGCTGGGAGGCATGGGACAAATGTAACCAAACGCCGCTTTTAGTACTTGGCATATGATGGGTATAAAAAAGTCGTAATTTCAAACTGAGAATACGTGCAAAGAGCAAGAATTTGGCTCCAAAATATGGCTCGTGCCTCGAAATTGGGATGTTTGAGATATTTTGAATACTGCAGGGGGGATTAAGACAAATGTGACCAAACGTCGCTTTCAGTACTTGGCATATGTTGGGTATAAAAAAGTAGTAATTTCAAACTGCGAATACGTGCGGAGAGCCAGAATTTGGCTCCAAAATATGGCTCAGGCCTCAAAATTGGGATATTTGGGATATTTCGAAAACTGCAGGTGAGTTTGTGCGAAATGTGACTCACTGCCGCTTGCAGACTTGGCGTATGTTGGTATAAAATATCGTAATATCAAACCGCAAATACTTGCATAGAGCCAGAATTTGGCTCCAAAATATGGCTCAAGCCTCGAAATTGGGATGTTTGGGATATTTGGAAAACTGCAAGGGGGGTTTGGGACAAATGTGACCAAACGCCGCTTTCAGTACTTGGTATATGTTGGGTATAAAAAAGTTGTAATTTCAAACTGCAAATACGTGCAGAGAGCCAGAATTTGGCTCCAAAATATGGCTCAGGCCTCGATATTGTGATGTTTGAGATATTTTGAAAACTGCAGGGAGGTTTGGGACAAATTTGACGAAACGCCGCTTTCAGTATTTGGCATATGTTGGGTATATAAATTCGTAATTTCAAACTGCGAATACGTGCAGAGAGCCAAAATTTGGCTCCAAAATATGGTTCATGCCTCGAAATTGGGATGTTTGGGATATTTTGAAAACTGCAGGGAGGTTTGGGACAAATGTGACCGAATGCCACTTTTAGTACTTGGCATATGTTGTGTATAAAAAGTCGTAATTTGAAACTTCGAATACGTGCAGAGATCCAGAATTTGACTCCAAAATATAGCTCAGGCCTCAAAATTGGGATATTTGGGATATTTCGAAAACTGCAGGGGAGTTTGTGCGAAATGTGACTCACTGCCGCTTTCAGGACTTGGCGTATGTTGGGTATAAAATTTCGTAATTTCAAACCGCGAATACGTGCATAGAGCCAGAATTTGGCTCCAAAATATGGCTCAGGCCTCGAAATTGGGTTGTTTGGGATATTTTGAAAACTGCAGGGGGGGTTTTGGACAAATGTGACCAAACGTCGCGTTCAGTACTTCGCCTAAGTTGGGTATAAAAAAGTCGTAATTTCAAATTGCGAATACGTGCAGAGAGCCAGAATTTGGCTCCAAAATATGGCTCAGGCCTCGAAATTGGGGTATTTGGGATATTTCGAAAACTGCATGTGAGTTTGTGCAAAATGTGACTCACTGCCGCTTTCAAGACTTGGCATATGTTGGGTATAAAAAAGTTGTAATTTCAAATTGCGAATACGTGCAAAGAGCCTGAATTTGTCGCCAAAATACGGCTCAGGCCTCGAAATTGGGATATTTGGGATATTTCGAAAACTGCAGGAGAGTTTGTGCAAAATGTGACTAAATGCCGCTTTAGGACTTAGCATATGTTGGGTATAAAAAGTCGTAATTTCAATCTGCGAATACTTGCATAGAGCCAGAATTTGGCTCCAAAATATGGCTCAGGCCTCGAAATTGGGATGTTTGGGATATTTTGAAAACTGCAGGTGAGGTTTGGGACAAATGTGACGAAACGCCGCTTTCAGTACTTGCCATATGTTGGGTATATAAATTCATCATTTCAAACTGCGAATATGTGCAGAGAGCCAAAATTTGGCTCCAAAATACGGTTCATGCCTCGAAATTGGGATGCTTGGGATATTTTGAAAACTGCAGGGGGGGTTTGGGACAAATGTGACCAAACTCCGCTTTCAGTACTTGGCATATGTTGGGCATAAAAAAGTCGTAATTTCAAACTGCAAATACGTGCAGAAAGCTAGAATTTGGCTCCAAAATAATGTTCAGGCCTCGAAATTGGGATATTTGGGATATTTCGAAAACTGCAGGGGAGTTTGTGCGAAATGTGACTCACTGCCGCTTTCAGGACTTGGCATATGTTAGGCATAAAAAATTCGTAATTTCAAACTGCAAATACGTGCAGAAAGCTAGAATTTGGCTCCAAAATAATGTTCAGGCCTCGAAATTGGGATATTTGGGATATTTCGAAAACTGCAGGGGATTTTTTGCGAAATGTGACTCACTGCCGCTTTCAGGACTTGGCATATGTTGTGTATAAAATGTCGTAATTTCAAACCGCGAATACGTGCATAGAGCCCGAATTTGGCTCCAAAACATGGCTCAGGTCTCGAAATTGGGATGTTTGGGATATTTCAAAAAATGCAGGGTGGATTGAGACAAATGTGACCAAACGCCGCTTTCAGTATTTGGCATATGTTGGGTATATAAAGTCGTAATTTCAATCTGCGAATACGTGCATAGAGCCAGAATTTGGCTCCAAAATATGGCTCAGGCCTCGAAATTGGGTTGTTTGGGATATTTTGAAAACTGCAGGGGGGGTTATGGACAAATGTGACCAAACGCCGCGTTCAGTACTTCGCATATGTTGGGTATAAAAAAGTCGTAATTTCAAATTGCGAATACGTGCAGAGAGCCAGAATTTGGCTCCAAAATATGGCTCAGGCCTCGAAATTGGGGTATTTGGGATATTTCGAAAACTGCATGTGAGTTTGTGCAAAATGTGACTCACTGCCGCTTTCAAGACTTGGCATATGTTGGGTATAAAAAAGTTGTAATTTCAAATTGCGAATACGTGCAAAGAGCCTGAATTTGTCGCCAAAATACGGCTCAGGCCTCGAAATTGGGATATTTGGGATATTTCGAAAACTGCAGGGGAGTTTGTGCAAAATGTGACTAAATGCCGCTTTAGGACTTAGCATATGTTGGGTATAAAAAGTCGTAATTTCAAACTGCGAATACGTGCAGAGAGCCAGAATTTAGCTCCAAAATATGGCTCAGGCCTCGAAATTGGGATGTTTGGGATATTTTGAAAACTGCAGGTGGGTTTGGGACAAATATGACCAAACGCCGCTTTCAGAACTTGGCATATGTTGGGTATAAAAATTCGTAATTTCAAACTGCGAATACGTGCAGAGAGCTTGAATTTGGCTCGAAAATATGGTTCAGGAATCGAAAGTGGGATGTTTAGGATATTTTGAAAACTGCAGGGGAGTTTGAGCAAAATGTGACTCACTGCTGCTTTCAGGACTTGGCATATGTTGGGTATAAAAATTCGTAATTTCAAACTGCGAATACGTGCAGAGATCCAGAATTTGGCTCCAAAATATGGCTCAGGCCTCAAAATTGGGATATTTGGGATATTTCGAAAACTGCAGGGGAGTTTGTGCAAAATGTGACTCACTGCCGCTTTTAGGACTTGGCACATGTTTGGTTTAAAATGTCGTAATTTCAAACCGCGAATACGTGTATAGAGCCAGAATTTGGCTCCAAAATATTGCTCAGGCCTCAAAATTAGGATATTTGCGATATTTCGAAAACTGCAGGGGAGTTTGTGCGAAATGTGACTCACTGCCGTTTTCAGGACTTGGCATATGTTGGGTATATAAATTCGTAATTTCAAATTGCGAATACGTGCAGAGAGCCTGAATTTGGCTCCAAAATATGGCTCAGGCCTCAAAATTAGGATATTTGGGATATTTCGAAAACTGCAGGGGAGTTTTTGCGAAATGTGACTCACTGCCGCTGTCATGACTTGGCATATGTTGGGTATAAAATGTCGTAATTTCAAACCTCGAATACGTGCAGAAAGCTAGAATTTGGCTCCAAAATATTCTTCAGGCCTCGAAATTGGGATATTTGGGATATTTCGAAAACTGCAGGGGAGTTTGTGCGAAATGTGACTCACTGCCGCTTTCAGTACTTGGCATATGTTGAGTATAAAAGTCGTAATTTCAAACTGCGAATACGTGCAGACAGCCAGAATTTGGCTCCAAAATATGGCTCAGGCCTCAAAATTGGGATATTTAAGATATTTCGAAAACTGTAGGGGAGTTTGTGCGAAATGTGACTCACTGCCGCTTTCAGGACTTGACATATGTTGGGTATAAAATATCGTAATTTCAAACCGCGGATGCGTGTATAGAGCCAGAATTTGGCTCCAAAATATGGCTCAGGCCTCGAAATTGGGATGTTTGGGATATTTTGAAAACTGCAGGTGGGTTTGGGACAAATATGACCAAACGGCGCTTTCAGAACTTGGCATATGTTTGGTATAAAAAGGGGTAATTTCAAACAGCGAATACGTACAGAGAGCTTGAATTTGGCTCCAAAATATGGTTCAGGCCTCGAAAGTGAGATGTTTGAGATATTTTGAAAACTGCAGGGGAGTTTGAGCAAAATGTGACTCACTGCCGCTTTCAGTACTTGGCATATGTTGGGTATAAAAGTCGTAATTTCAAACTGCGAATACGTGCTGACAGCTAGAATTTGGCTCCAAAATATGGCTCAGGCCTCAAAATTGGGATATTTAAGATATTTCGAAAACTGTAGGGGAGTTTGTGCGAAATGTGACTCACTGCCGCTTTCAGGACTTGGCATATTTTGGGTATAAAAAGTCGTAATTTCAAACTGCGAATACGTGCAGAGAGCCAGAACTTGGCTCCAAAATATGGCTTAGGCCTCGAAATTGGGATATTTGGGATATTTCGAAAACTCCAGGGGAGTTTGTGCGAAATGTGACTCACTGCCGCTTTCAGGACTTGCCATATGTTGGGTATATAAATTCGTAATTTCAAACTGCGAATACGTGCAGAGAGCCAGAATTTGGATCCAAAACATTCCTCAGGCCTCGAAATTGGGATGTTTGGGATATTTTGAAAACTGCAGGGAGGTGTGGGACAAATGTGACCAAACGCCACTTTCAGTACTTGGCATATATTGGGTATAAAAAGTCGTAATTTCAAATTGCGAATACGTGCAGAGAGCCAGAATTTGGCTCCAAAATATTCTTCAGGCCTCGAAATTGGGATATTTGGGATATTTCGAAAACTGCAGGGGAGTTTTTGCAAAATGTAACTCTCTGCCGCTTTCAGGACTTGGCATATGTTGGGTATAAAATATCGTAATTTCAAACCGCTAATGAGTGTATAGAGCCAGAATTTGGCTCCAAAATATGGCTCAAGCCTCGAAATTGGGATGTTTGGGATATTTTGTAAACTGCTGGGGGGTTTGGGACAAATATGACCAAACGCTGCTCTCAGAACTTACCATATGTTGGGTATAAAAAGTCGTAATTTCAAACAGCGAATACGTGCAGAGAGCTTGAATTTGGCTCCAAAATATGGCTCAGGCCTCGAAAGTGAGATGTTTGAGATATTTTGAAAACTGCAGGGGAGTTTGAGCAAAATGAGACTCACTGCCGCGTTCAGTACTTGGCATATGTTGGGTATAAAAAGTCGTAATTTCAAACTGCGAATACGTGCAGAGAGCCAGAATTTTGCTCCAAAATATGGATCACGCCTCAAAATTGAGATATTTAAGATATTTCGAAAACTGCAGGGGAGTTTGTGCAAAATGTGACTAAATGCCGCTTTAGGACTTAGCATATGTTGGGTATAAAAAGTCGTAATTTCAAACTGCGAATACGTGCAGAGAGCCAGAATTTAGCTCCAAAATATGGCTCAGGCCTCGAAATTGGGATGTTTGGGATATTTTGAAAACTGCAGGTGGGTTTGGGACAAATATGACCAAACGCCGCTTTCAGAACTTGGCATATGTTGGGTATAAAAATTCGTAATTTCAAACTGCGAATACGTGCAGAGAGCTTGAATTTGGCTCGAAAATATGGTTCAGGAATCGAAAGTGGGATGTTTAGGATATTTTGAAAACTGCAGGGGAGTTTGAGCAAAATGTGACTCACTGCTGCTTTCAGGACTTGGCATATGTTGGGTATAAAAATTCGTAATTTCAAACTGCGAATACGTGCAGAGATCCAGAATTTGGCTCCAAAATATGGCTCAGGCCTCAAAATTGGGATATTTGGGATATTTCGAAAACTGCAGGGGAGTTTGTGCAAAATGTGACTCACTGCCGCTTTTAGGACTTGGCACATGTTTGGTTTAAAATGTCGTAATTTCAAACCGCGAATACGTGTATAGAGCCAGAATTTGGCTCCAAAATATTGCTCAGGCCTCAAAATTAGGATATTTGCGATATTTCGAAAACTGCAGGGGAGTTTGTGCGAAATGTGACTCACTGCCGTTTTCAGGACTTGGCATATGTTGGGTATATAAATTCGTAATTTCAAATTGCGAATACGTGCAGAGAGCCTGAATTTGGCTCCAAAATATGGCTCAGGCCTCAAAATTAGGATATTTGGGATATTTCGAAAACTGCAGGGGAGTTTTTGCGAAATGTGACTCACTGCCGCTGTCATGACTTGGCATATGTTGGGTATAAAATGTCGTAATTTCAAACCTCGAATACGTGCAGAAAGCTAGAATTTGGCTCCAAAATATTCTTCAGGCCTCGAAATTGGGATATTTGGGATATTTCGAAAACTGCAGGGGAGTTTGTGCGAAATGTGACTCACTGCCGCTTTCAGTACTTGGCATATGTTGAGTATAAAAGTCGTAATTTCAAACTGCGAATACGTGCAGACAGCCAGAATTTGGCTCCAAAATATGGCTCAGGCCTCAAAATTGGGATATTTAAGATATTTCGAAAACTGTAGGGGAGTTTGTGCGAAATGTGACTCACTGCCGCTTTCAGGACTTGACATATGTTGGGTATAAAATATCGTAATTTCAAACCGCGGATGCGTGTATAGAGCCAGAATTTGGCTCCAAAATATGGCTCAGGCCTCGAAATTGGGATGTTTGGGATATTTTGAAAACTGCAGGTGGGTTTGGGACAAATATGACCAAACGGCGCTTTCAGAACTTGGCATATGTTTGGTATAAAAAGGGGTAATTTCAAACAGCGAATACGTACAGAGAGCTTGAATTTGGCTCCAAAATATGGTTCAGGCCTCGAAAGTGAGATGTTTGAGATATTTTGAAAACTGCAGGGGAGTTTGAGCAAAATGTGACTCACTGCCGCTTTCAGTACTTGGCATATGTTGGGTATAAAAGTCGTAATTTCAAACTGCGAATACGTGCTGACAGCTAGAATTTGGCTCCAAAATATGGCTCAGGCCTCAAAATTGGGATATTTAAGATATTTCGAAAACTGTAGGGGAGTTTGTGCGAAATGTGACTCACTGCCGCTTTCAGGACTTGGCATATTTTGGGTATAAAAAGTCGTAATTTCAAACTGCGAATACGTGCAGAGAGCCAGAACTTGGCTCCAAAATATGGCTTAGGCCTCGAAATTGGGATATTTGGGATATTTCGAAAACTCCAGGGGAGTTTGTGCGAAATGTGACTCACTGCCGCTTTCAGGACTTGCCATATGTTGGGTATATAAATTCGTAATTTCAAACTGCGAATACGTGCAGAGAGCCAGAATTTGGATCCAAAACATTCCTCAGGCCTCGAAATTGGGATGTTTGGGATATTTTGAAAACTGCAGGGAGGTGTGGGACAAATGTGACCAAACGCCACTTTCAGTACTTGGCATATATTGGGTATAAAAAGTCGTAATTTCAAATTGCGAATACGTGCAGAGAGCCAGAATTTGGCTCCAAAATATTCTTCAGGCCTCGAAATTGGGATATTTGGGATATTTCGAAAACTGCAGGGGAGTTTTTGCAAAATGTAACTCTCTGCCGCTTTCAGGACTTGGCATATGTTGGGTATAAAATATCGTAATTTCAAACCGCTAATGAGTGTATAGAGCCAGAATTTGGCTCCAAAATATGGCTCAAGCCTCGAAATTGGGATGTTTGGGATATTTTGTAAACTGCTGGGGGGTTTGGGACAAATATGACCAAACGCTGCTCTCAGAACTTGCCATATGTTGGGTATAAAAAGTCGTAATTTCAAACAGCGAATACGTGCAGAGAGCTTGAATTTGGCTCCAAAATATGGCTCAGGCCTCGAAAGTGAGATGTTTGAGATATTTTGAAAACTGCAGGGGAGTTTGAGCAAAATGTGACTCACTGCCGCGTTCAGTACTTGGCATATGTTGTGTATAAAAAAGTGGTAATTTTCAACTGTGAATACGTGCAGAGAGCCAGAATTTGGCTCCAAAATATGGCTCAGGCCTCGAAATTGGGATATTTGGGATATTTCAAAAACTCCAGGGGAGTTTGTGCGAAATGTGACTCACTGCCGCTTTTTGGACTTGGCATATGTTGGGTATATAAATTCGTAATTTCAAACTGCGAATACGTGCAGAGAGCCAGAATTTGGCTCCAAAATATGGCTCAGGCCTCGATATTGTGATGTTTGGGATATTTTGAAAACTGCTGGGAGGTTTGGGACAAATGTAACCAAACGCCGCTTTCAGTACTTGGCATATGTTGGGTATAAAATGTCGCAATTTCAAACCGCGAATACGTGCATAGAGCCAGAATTTGGCTCCAAAATATTCTTCAGGCCTCGAAATTGGGATATTTGGGATATTTCGAAAACTGCAGGGGAGTTTGTGCGAAATGTGACTCACTGCCGCTTTCAGGACTTGGCATATGTTGGGTATAAAATATCGTAATTTAAAACCGCGAATGCGTGTATAGAGCCAGAATTTGGCTCCAAAAAATAGCTCAGGCCTCAAAATTGGGATATTTGGGATATTTCGAAAACTGCAGGGGAGTTTGTGCGAAATGTGACTCACTGCGCGCTTTCAGGACTTGGCATATGTTGGGTATAAAATGACGTAATTTCAAACCGCGAATACGTGCATATAGCGAGAATTTGGCTCAAGAATATGGCTCTGGCCTCGAAATTTGGATGTTTGGGATATTTTGAAAACTGCAGAGGAGGGTTTTGGACAAATGTGACCAAACGCCAATTTCAGTACTTGGCATATGTTGGGTATAAAAAGTCGTAATTTCAAATTGCGAATACGTGCAGAGAGCCAGAATTTGGCTCCAAAATATGGCTCAGGCCTCAAAATTAGGATATTTGGGATATTTCGAAAACTGCAGGGGAGTTTGTGCGAAATGTGACTGACTGCCGCTTTCAGGACTTAGCATACGTTGGGTATAAAATATAGTAATTTCAAACTGCGAATACGTGCATAGAGCCAGAATTTGGCTCCAAAATATGGCTCAGACCTCAAAATTGGGATGTTTGGGATTTTTTGAAAACTGCAGGGAGGTTTGGGACAAATGTGACGAAACGCCGCTTTCAGTACTTAGCATATGTTGGGTATATAAATTCGTTTTTTCAAACTGCGAATACGTGCAGAGAGCCAGAATTTGGCTCCAAAATACGGCTCAGACCTCAAAATGGGATTATTTGGGATATTTCGAAAACTGCAGGGGAGTTTGTGCAAAATGTGACTGACTGCCGCTTTCAGGACTTAGCATACGTTGGGTATAAAAAGTCATAATTTCAATCTGCGAATACGTGCATAGAGCCAGAATTTGGCTCCAAAATATGGCTCAGACCTCAAAATTGGGATGTTTGGGATTTTTTGAAAACTGCAGGGAGGTTTGGGACAAATGTGACGAAACGCCGCTTTCAGTACTTAGCATATGTTGGGTATATAAATTCGTTTTTTCAAACTGCGAATACGTGCAGAGAGCCAGAATTTGGCTCCAAAATATGGCTCATTCCTCGAAATTGGGATGTTTGGGATATTTTGAAAACTGCAGGGGGGTTTGGGACAAATGTGACCAAATGCCGCTATTAGTACTTGGTATATGTTGGGTAAAAAAAAGTCGTAATTTCAAACTGCGAATACGTGCATAGAGCCAGAATTTGGCTCCAAAATATGGCTCATGCCTCGAAATTTGGATGTTTGGGATATTTTGAAAACTGCAGGGTGGATTGAGACAAATTTGACCAAACGCCGCTTTCAGTACTTGGCATATGTTGGGTATAAAAAAGTGGTAATTTCAAACTGTGAATACGTGCAGAGAGCCAGAATTTGGCTCCAAAATATTGCTCAGGCCTCGAAATTGGGATATTTGGGATATTTCGAAAACTACAGGGAAGTTTGTGCGAAATGTGACTCACTGCCGCTTTTAGGACTTGGCATATGTTGGGTATAAAATATAGTAATTTCAAACTGCGAATACTTGCATAGAGCCAGAATTTGGCTCCAAAATATGGCTCAGGCCTCGAAATTGGGATGTTTGGGATATTTTGAAAACTGCAGGGAGGTGTGGGACAAATGTGACCAAACGCCACTTTCAGTACTTCGCATATGTTGGGTATAAAAATTCGTAATTTCAAATTGCGAATACGTGCAGAGAGCCAGAATTTGGCTCCAAAATATTGCTCAGGTCTCGAAATTGGGATATTTGGCATATTTTGAAAACTGCATGGTGGATTGAGACAAATGTGACCAAACGCCGCTTTCAGTACTTGGCATATGTTGGGTATAAAAAAAGTGGTAATTTCAAACTGCGAATACGTGCAGAGAGCCAGAATTTGGCTCCAAAATATTGCTCAGGCCTCAAAACTAGGATATTTGGGATATTTCGAAAACTGCAGGGGAGTTTGTGCGAAATGTGACTCACTGCCGTTTTCAGGACTTGGCATATGTTGGGTATATAAATTCGTAATTTCAAACTGCGAATACGTGCAGAGAGCCAGAATTTGGCTCCAAAATATGGCTCAGGTCTCGATATTGTGATGTTTGGGATATTTTGAAAACTGCTGGAAAGGTTTGGGACAAATGTAACAAAGTGCCGCTTTCAGTACTTGGCATATGTTGGGTATAAAAAGTCGTAATTTCAAATTGCGAATACGTGCAGAGAGCCTGAATTTGGCTCCAAAATAAGGCTCAGGCCCCGAAATTGGGATGTTTGGGATATTTTGAAAACTGCAGGGTGGATTGAGACAAATGTGACCAAACGTCGCTTTCAGTACTTGGTATATGTTGGGTATAAAAAGTCGTAATTTCAAACCGCTAATGAGTGTATAGAGCCAGAAATTGGCTCCAAAATATGGCTCAAGCCTCGAAATTGGGATGTTTAGGATATTTTGAAAACTGTTGGGGTGTTTTGGACAAATATGACCAAACGCCGCTTTCAGAACTTGGCATATGTTGGGTATAAAAAGTCGTAATTTCAAACAGCGAATACGTGCAGAGAGCTTGAATTTGGCTCCAAAATATGGCTCAGGCCTCGAAAGTGAGATGTTTGAGATATTTTGAAAACTGCAGGGGAGTTTGTGCGAAATGTGACTCACTGCGCGCTTTCAGGACTTGGCATAAGTTGGGTATAAAATGACGTAATTTCAAACCGCGAATACGTGCATATAGCGAGAATTTGGCTCCAGAATATGGCTCTGGCCTCGAAATTTGGATGTTTGGGATATTTTGAAAACTGCAGGGGGGTTTTGGACAAATGTGACCAAACGATAATTTCAGTACTTGGCATATGTTGGGTATAAAAATTCGTAGTTTCAAATTGCGAATACGTGCAGAGAGCCAGAATTTGGCTCCAAAATATGGCTCAGGCCTCAAAATTAGGATATTTGGGATATTTCGAAAACTGCAGGGGAGTTTGTGCGAAATGTGACTCACTGCCGCTTTCAGGACTTTGAATATGTTGGGTATAATATATCGTAATTTCAAACCGCGAATACGTGCAGAGAGCACGAATTTGGATCCAAAATATGGCTCAGGCCTCGAAATTGCGATGTTTGGGATATTTTGAAAACTGCAGGGTGGATTGAGACAAATTTGACCAAACGCCGCTTTCAGTACTTGGCATATGTTGTATATAAAAAAGTGGTAATTTCCAACTGCGAATACGTGCAGAGAGCCAGAATTTGGCTCCAAAATATGGCTCAGGCCTCAAAATTAGGATATTTGGGATATTTCGAAAACTGCAGGGGAGTTTGTGCGAAATGTGACTCACTGCCGCTTTTTGGACTTGGCATATGTTGGGTATATAAATTCGTAATTTCAAACTGCGAATTCGTGCAGAGAGCCAGAATTTGGCTCCAAAATATGGCTCAGGCCTCTATATTGTGATGTTTGGGATATTTTGAAAACTGCTGGGAGGTTTGGGACAAATGTAACCAAACGCCGCTTTCAGTACTTGGCACATGTTGGGTATAAAATGTCGTAATTTCAAACCGCGAATACGTGCATAGAGCCAGAATTTGGCTCCAAAATATTCTTCAGGCCTCGAAATTGGGATATTTGGGATATTTCGAAAACTGCAGGGGAGTTTGTGCGAAATGTGACTCACTGCCACTTTAAGGACTTGGCATATGTTGGGTATAAAATGTCGTAATTTCAAACCGCGAATACGTGCATAGAGCCAGAATTTGGCTCCAAAATATGGCTAAGGCCTCGAAATTGGGATGTTTGGGATATTTGGAAAACTGCAGGGGGGGTTTGGGACAAATGTGACCAAACGCCGCTTTCAGTACTTGGCATATGTTGTGTATAAAAAAGTGGTAATTTCCAACTGCGAATACGTGCAGAGAGCCAGAATTTGCCTCCAAAATATGGCTCAGGCCTCGAAATTGGGATATTTGGGATATTTCGAAAACTCCAGGGGAGTTTGTGCGAAATGTGACTCACTGCCGTTTTCAGGACTTGGCATATGTTGGGTATATAAATTCGTAATTTCAAACTGCGAATACGTGCAGAGAGCCAGAATTTGGCTCCAAAATATGGCTCAGGTCTCGATATTGTGATGTTTGGGATATTTTGAAAACTGCTGGAAAGGTTTGGGACAAATGTAACAAAGTGCCGCTTTCAGTACTTGGCATATGTTGGGTATAAAAAGTCGTAATTTCAAATTGCGAATACGTGCAGAGAGCCTGAATTTGGCTCCAAAATAAGGCTCAGGCCCCGAAATTGGGATGTTTGGGATATTTTGAAAACTGCAGGGTGGATTGAGACAAATGTGACCAAACGTCGCTTTCAGTACTTGGTATATGTTGGGTATAAAAAGTCGTAATTTCAAACCGCTAATGAGTGTATAGAGCCAGAAATTGGCTCCAAAATATGGCTCAAGCCTCGAAATTGGGATGTTTAGGATATTTTGAAAACTGTTGGGGTGTTTTGGACAAATATGACCAAACGCCGCTTTCAGAACTTGGCATATGTTGGGTATAAAAAGTCGTAATTTCAAACAGCGAATACGTGCAGAGAGCTTGAATTTGGCTCCAAAATATGGCTCAGGCCTCGAAAGTGAGATGTTTGAGATATTTTGAAAACTGCAGGGGAGTTTGTGCGAAATGTGACTCACTGCGCGCTTTCAGGACTTGGCATAAGTTGGGTATAAAATGACGTAATTTCAAACCGCGAATACGTGCATATAGCGAGAATTTGGCTCCAGAATATGGCTCTGGCCTCGAAATTTGGATGTTTGGGATATTTTGAAAACTGCAGGGGGGTTTTGGACAAATGTGACCAAACGATAATTTCAGTACTTGGCATATGTTGGGTATAAAAATTCGTAGTTTCAAATTGCGAATACGTGCAGAGAGCCAGAATTTGGCTCCAAAATATGGCTCAGGCCTCAAAATTAGGATATTTGGGATATTTCGAAAACTGCAGGGGAGTTTGTGCGAAATGTGACTCACTGCCGCTTTCAGGACTTTGAATATGTTGGGTATAATATGTCGTAATTTCAAACCGCGAATACGTGCAGAGAGCACGAATTTGGATCCAAAATATGGCTCAGGCCTCGAAATTGCGATGTTTGGGATATTTTGAAAACTGCAGGGTGGATTGAGACAAATTTGACCAAACGCCGCTTTCAGTACTTGGCATATGTTGTATATAAAAAAGTGGTAATTTCCAACTGCGAATACGTGCAGAGAGCCAGAATTTGGCTCCAAAATATGGCTCAGGCCTCGAAATTAGGATATTTGGGATATTTCGAAAACTGCAGGGGAGTTTGTGCGAAATGTGACTCACTGCCGCTTTTTGGACTTGGCATATGTTGGGTATATAAATTCGTAATTTCAAACTGCGAATTCGTGCAGAGAGCCAGAATTTGGCTCCAAAATATGGCTCAGGCCTCTATATTGTGATGTTTGGGATATTTTGAAAACTGCTGGGAGGTTTGGGACAAATGTAACCAAACGCCGCTTTCAGTACTTGGCACATGTTGGGTATAAAATGTCGTAATTTCAAACCGCGAATACGTGCATAGAGCCAGAATTTGGCTCCAAAATATTCTTCAGGCCTCGAAATTGGGATATTTGGGATATTTCGAAAACTGCAGGGGAGTTTGTGCGAAATGTGACTCACTGCCACTTTAAGGACTTGGCATATGTTGGGTATAAAATGTCGTAATTTCAAACCGCGAATACGTGCATAGAGCCAGAATTTGGCTCCAAAATATGGCTAAGGCCTCGAAATTGGGATGTTTGGGATATTTGGAAAACTGCAGGGGGGGGGTTTGGGACAAATGTGACCAAACGCCGCTTTCAGTACTTGGCATATGTTGTGTATAAAAAAGTGGTAATTTCCAACTGCGAATACGTGCAGAGAGCCAGAATTTGCCTCCAAAATATGGCTCAGGCCTCGAAATTGGGATATTTGGGATATTTCGAAAACTCCAGGGGAGTTTGTGCGAAATGTGACTCACTGCCGCTTTCAGGACTTGACATATGTTGGGTATAAAATATCGTAATTTCAAAACGCGAATGTGTGTATAGAGCCAGAATTTGGCTCCAAAATATGGCTCAGGCCTCGAAATTGGGATATTTGGGATATTTCGAAAACTGCAGGGGAGTTTTTGCAAAAATGTGACTCACTGCCGCTTTCAGGACTTGGAATATGTTGGGTATAAAATATCGTAATTTCAAACCGCGAATGCGTGTATAGAGCCAGAATTTGGCTCCAAAATATGGCTCAGGCCTCGAAAGTGAGATGTTTGGGATATTTTGAAAACTGCAGGGGGGGTTTGGGACAAATGTGACCAAACGCCGCTTTCAGTACTTGGCATATGTTGTGTATAAAAAAGTAGTAATTTCCAACTGCGAATACGTGCAGAGAGCCAGAATTTGGCTCCAAAATATGGCTCAGGCCTCGAAATTGGGATATTTGGGATATTTCGAAAACTCCAGGGGAGTTTGTGCGAAATGTGACTCACTGCCACTTTCACGACTTGGCATATGTTGGGTATATAAATTCGTAATTTCAAACTGCGAATACGTGCAGAGAGCCAGAATTTGGATCCAAAATATGGCTCATGCCTCGAAATTGGGATGTTTGGGATATTTTAAAAATTGCAGGGAGGTGTGGGACAAATGTGACCAAACGCCGCTTTCAATACTTGGCATATGTTGGGTATATTAATTTGTAATTTCAAACTGCGAATACGTGCAGAGAGTCAAAATTTGGCTCCAAAATATGGCTCATGCCTCGAAATTGGGATGTTTGGGATATTTTGAAAACTGCAGAGAGGTTTGGGACAAATGTGACCAAATGCCACTTTCAGTACTTGGCATATGTTGGGTATAAAAAGTCGTAATTTCAAACTTCGAATATATGCAGAGAACCAGAATTTGGCACCAAAATATAGCTCAGGCCTCAAAATTGGGATATTTGGGATATTTCGAAAACTGCAGGGGAGTTTGTTCGAAATGTGACTCACTGCGCGCTTTCAGGACTTGGCATATGATGGGTATAAAATGACGTAATTTCAAACCGCGAATACGTGCATATAGCGAGAATTTGTCTCCAGAATATGGCTCTGGCCTCGAAATTTGGATGTTTGGGATATTTTGAAAACTGCAGGTGGGTTTGGGACAAATGTGACCAAACGCCACTTTCAGTCCTTGGCATATGTTGGGTATACAAATTCGTAATATCAAACTGCGAATACGTGCAGAGAGCCTGAATTTGGCTCCAAAATATTGCTCAGTCCTCGAAATTTGGATGTTTGGGATATTTTGAAAACTGCAGGGGGGGTTTTGGACAAATGTGACCAAACGCCGCGTTCAGTACTTGGCATATGTAGGGAATAAAAAAGTCATAATTTCAAACTGCGAATACGTGCAGAGAGCCAGAATTTGGCTCCAAAATATAGCTCAGGTTTCGAAATTGGGATATTTGGGATATTTCGAAAATTGCAGAGGAGTTTGTGCGAAATGTGACTCACTGCCGCTTTCAAGACTTGGCATATGTTGGGTATAAAATGTCTTAATTTCAAACCGCGAATACGTGCATAGAGCCAGAATTTGGCTCCAAAATATAGCTCACGCCTCGAAATTGGGATGTTAGGATTATTTTGAAAACTGCAGGGGGGGTTTGGGACAAATTTGACCAAACGCCGCTTTTAGCACTTGGTATATGTTGGGTATAAAAAGTTGTAATTTCAAACTGCGAATACGTGCAGAGAGCCTGAATTTGGCTCCAAAATACGGCTCAGACCTCAAAATTGGATTATTTGGGATATTTCGAAAACTGAAGGGGAGTTTGTGCAAAATGTGACTGACTGCAGCTTTCAGGACTTAGAATACGTTGGGTATAAAAAGTCATAATTTCAATCTGCGAATACGTGCATAGAGCCAGAATTTGCCTCCAAAATATGGCTCAGACCTCAAAATTGGGATGTTTGGGATTTTTTGAAAACTGCAGGGAGGTTTGGGACAAATGTGACGAAACGCCGCTTTCAGTACTTGGCATATGTTGGGTATATACATTCGTAATTTCAAACTGCGAATACGTGCAGAGAGCCAGAATTTGGCTCCAAAATATGGCTCATGCCTCAAAATTGGGATGTTTGGGATATTTTGAAAACTGCAGGGGGGTTTGGGACAAATGTGACCAAACGCCTCTTTCAGTAGTTGGTATATGTTGGGTAAAAAATTCGTAATTTCAAACTGTGAATACGTGCATAGAGCCAGAATTTGGCTCCAAAATATGGCTCAGGCCTCGAAATTTGGATGTTTGGGATATTTTGAAAACTGCAGGGTGGATTGAGACAAATTTGACCAAATGCCGCTTTCAGTACTTGGCATATGTTGGGTATAAAAAGTCGTAATTTCAAACTGCGAATACTTGCATAGAGCCAGAATTTGGCTCCAAAATATGGCTCAGGCCTCGAAATTGGGATGTTTGGGATATTTTGAAAACTGCAGGGGAGTTTGTGCGAAATGTGACTCACTGCCGCTTTCAAGACTTCGCATATGTTGGGTATAAAATCTCGTAATTTCAAAAACCGAACACGTGCAGAGAGCCAAAATTTGGCTCAAAAATATTGCTCAGTCCTCGAAATTTTTATGTTTGGGATATTTTGAAAACTGCAGGGGGGTTTGGGACAAATATGACCAAACGCCGCATTCAGAACTTGGCATATGTTGGGTATAAAAAAGTGGTAATTTCAAACTGCGAATACGTGAAGAGAGGCAGAATTTGGCTCCGAAATATGGCTCAGGCCTCAAAATTGGGATATTTGGGATATTTCGAAAATTGCAGGTGAGTTTGTGCGAAATGTGACTCTCTGTCGCTTTCAGGACATGGCATATGTTGGGTATAAAATGTCGTAATTTCAAACCGCGAATACGTGCATAGAGCCAGAATTTGGCTCCAAAATATGGCTCAGGCCTCGAAATTGGGATATTTTGGATATTTTGAAAACTGCAGGGTGGATTGAGACAAATGTGACCAAACGCCGCTTTCAGTACTTGGCATATGTTGGGTATAAAAAAGTGGTAATTTCAAACTACGAATACGTGCAGAGAGCCAAAATCTGGCTCCAAAATATGGCTCAGGCCTCGAAATTGGGATGTTTGGGATATTTTGAAAACTGCAGGGAGGTTTGGGACAAATTTGACCAAATGCCACTTTCAGTACTTGGCATATGTTGGGTATACAAATTCGTAATTTCAAACTTCGAATACGTGCAGAGAGCCATAATTTGGCCCCAAAATATTGCTCAGGCCTCGAAGTTTTGATATTTGGGATATTTCGAAAACTCCAGAGGAGTTTGTGCGAAATGTGACTCACTGCGTCTTTCAAGACTTGGCATATGTTGGGTATAAAATGTCGTAATTTCAAACCGCGAATACGTGCCTAGAGCCAGAATTTGGCTCCAAAATATGGCTCAGGCCTCAAAATTGGGATGTTTGGGATATTTTGAAAACTGCAGGTGGGTTTGGGACAAATGTGACCAAACGCCGCTTTCAGTACTTGGTATATGTTGGGTAAAAAAAAGTCGTAATTTCAAACTGCTAATACGTGCATAGAGCCAGAATTTGGCTCCAAAATATAGCTCAGGCCTCGAAATTGGGATGTTTGGCACATATTGAAAACTGCAGGTTGGATTGAGACAAATGTGACCAAACGCCGCTTTCAGTACTTGGCATATGTTGGGTATAAAAAAGTGGTAATTTCAAACTGCGAATACGTGAAGAGAGCCAGAATTTGGCTCCAAAATATGGCTCAGGCCTCAAAATTGGGATGTTTGGGATATTTTGAAAACTGCAGGTGGGTTTGGGACAAATGTGACCAAACGCCGCTTTCAGTACTTGGTATATGTTGGGTAAAAAAAATTCGTAATTTCAAACTGCGAATACGTGCATAGAGCCAGAATTTGGCTCCAAAATATGGCTCAGGCTTCGAAATTCGGATGTTTGGGATATTTTAAAAACTGCAGTTGGGTTTGGGACAAATATGACCAAACGCCGCTTTCAGAACTTGGCATATGTTGGGTATAAAAAGTCGTAATTTCAAACTGCGAATACGTGCAGAGAGCTTAAAATTGGCTCCAAAATATGGCTCAGGCCTCGAAAGTGGGATGTTTGGGATATTGTGAAAACTGCAGGGTGGATTGAGACAAATGTGACCAAACGCTGCTTTCAGTACTTGGCATATGTTGAGTATAAAAAAGTGGTAATTTCAAACTACGAATACGTGCAGAGAGCCAAAATTTGGCTCCAAAATATGGCTCAGGCCTCGAAATTGGGATGTTTGGGATATTTTGAAAACTGCAGGGAGGTTTGGGACAAATTTGACCAAACGCCACTTTCAGTACTTGGCATATGTTGGGTATACAAATTCGTAATTTCAAACTAAGAATACGTGCAGAGAGCCAGAATTTGGCTCCAAAATATTGCTCAGGCCTCGAAATTGGGATATTTGGGATATTTCGAAAACTGCAGGAGAGTTTGTGCGAAATGTGACTCACTGCCGCTTTCAGGACTTGGCATCTGTTGTGTATAAAATGTCGTAATTTCAAACCACGAATACGTGCATAGAGCCAGAATTTGGCTCCAAAATATGGCTCAGGCCTCGAAATTGGGATGTTTTGGATATTTTGAAAACTGCAGGGGGGGGGTTTGGGACAAATGTTACCAAACGTCGCTCTCAGTATTTGGCATATATTGGGTATAAAAAAGTCGTA
Organism: Procambarus clarkii; assembly: GCF_040958095.1. Classification (NCBI taxonomy): domain Eukaryota; kingdom Metazoa; phylum Arthropoda; class Malacostraca; order Decapoda; family Cambaridae; genus Procambarus; species Procambarus clarkii. The sequence goes on along the minus strand of NW_027189396.1, from coordinate 56,456 downwards.
ATTTCAAACTGCGAATAGGTGCCGAGAGCCAGAGTTTGGCTCCAAAATATGGCTCACGCCTCGAAATTGGGATGTTTGGGATATTTTGAAAACTGCATAGGGAGTTTGTGCAAAATGTGACTCACTGCCGCTTTCAGTACTTTGCATATGTTGGGTATAAAAATCGTAATATCAAAAAGCGAATACGTGCAGAAAGCCTGAATTTGGCTCCAAAATATGGCTCAGGCCTCGATATTGTGATGTTTGGGATATTTTGAAAACTGCAGGGAGGTTTGGGACAAATGTAACCAAACGCCGCTTTCAGTACTTGGCATATGTTGGGTATAAAAAATTCGTAATTTCATACTGCGAATACGTGCAGAGAGCCAAAATTTGGCTCCAAAATATGGCTCAGGCCTCGAAATTGGGATGTTTGGGATATTTTGAAAACTGCAGGGAGGTTTGGGTCAAATTTGACCAAACGCCACTTTCAGTACTTGGCATAGGTTGGGTAAACAAATTCGTAATTTCAAACTTCGAATACGTGCAGAGAGCCAGAATTTGGCTCAAAAATATGGCTCAGGCCTCGAAATTGGGATGTTTGGGATATTTCGAAAACTGTAGGGGAGTTTCTGCAAAATATGACTCAATGCCGCTTTCAGGACTTGGCATATGTTGGGTATAAAAAGTTGTAATTTCAAAATGCGAATACGTGCATAGAGCTAGAATTTGGCTCCAAAATATTGCTCAGTCCTCGAAAGTGGGATGTTTGGAATATTTTGAAAACTGCAGGGGGGGTTTTGGACAAATGTGACCAAACGCCATGTTCAGTACTTGGCATATGTTGGGTATAAAAAAGTCGTAATTTCAAACTGCGAATATGTGCAGAGAGCCAGAGTTTGGCTCCAAAATATGGCTCAGGCCTCGAAATTGGGATATTTGGGATATTTCGAAAACTGCAGGGGAGTTTGTGCGAAATGTGACTCACTGCCGCTTTCAGGACTTGGCATATGTTGGGTATAAAATGTAGTAATTTCAAACCGCAAATACGTGCATAGAGCCAAAATTTGGCTCCAAAATATAGCTAAGGCCTCGAAATTGGGATGTTTGGGATATTTTGAAAACTGCAGGGGGGGTTTGGGACCAATGTGACCAAACGCCGCTTTCAGTACTTGGCATATGTTGGGTATAAAAAAGTCGTAATTTCAAACTGCGAATACGTGCAGAGAGCCAAAATTTGGCTCCAAAATATGGCTCATGCCTCGAAATTGGGATGTTTGGGATATTTTGAAAACTGCAGGGAGGTGTGGGACAAATGTGACCAAACGCCACTTTCAGTACTTGGTATATGTTGGGTAAAAAAAAGTCGTAATTTCAAACTTCGAATACGTGCAGAGAGCCAGAATTTGGCTCCAAAATATGGCTCAGGCCTCGAAATTCGGATGTTTGGGATATTTTGAAAACTGCAGGTGGGTTTGGGACGAATATGACCAAACGCCGCTTTCAGAACTTGGCATATGTTGGGTATAAAAAGTCGTAATTTCAAACTGCGAATACGTGCAGAGAGCTTGAAATTGGCTCAAAAATATGGCTCAGGCCTCGAAATTGGGATGTTTGGGATATTTTGAAAACTGCAGGGTGGATTGAGACAAATGTGACCAAACGCTGCTTTCAGTACTTGGCATATGTTGGGTATAAAAAAGTGGTAATTTCAAACTACGAATACGTGCAGAGAGCCAAAATTTGGCTCCAAAATATGGCTCAGGCCTCGAAATTGGGATGTTTGGGATATTTTGAAAACTGCAGGGAGGTTTGGGACAAATTTGACCAAACGCCACTTTCAGTACTTGGCATATGTTGGGTAAACAAATTCGTAATTTCAAACTTCGAATACGTGCAGAGAGCCAGAATTTGGCTCCAAAATATGGCTCAGGCCTCGAAAGTGGGATGTTTCGGATATTTTGAAAACTGCAGGGTGGATTGAGACAAATGTGAAAAAACGCTGCTTTCAGTACTTGGCATATGTTGGGTAAAAAAAAGTCGTAATTTCAAACTTCGAATACGTGCAGAGAGCCAGAATTTGGCTCCAAAATATGGCTCATGCCTCGAAATTGGGATATTTGGGATATTTCGAAAACTGCAGGGGAGTTTGTGCGAAATGTGACTCACTGCCGCTTTAAGGACTTGGCATCTGTTGGATATAAAATGTCGTAATTTCAAACCATTAATACGTGCATAGAGCCAGAATTTGGCTCCAAAATATGGCTCAAGCCTCGAAATTGGGATGTTTTGGATATTTTGAAAACTGCAAGGGGGGTTTGGGACAAATGTTACCAAACGCTGCTCTCAGTATTTGGCATATATTGGGAATAAAAAAGTCGTAATTTCAAACTGCGAATACGTGCAGAGAGCCAAAATTTGGCTCCAAAATATGGCTCAGGCCTCGACATTGTGATATTTGGGATATTTTGAAAATTGCAGGGAGGTTTGGGACAAATGTGACGAAACGCCGATTTCAATACTTGGCATATGTTGGGTATATTAATTTGTAATTTCAAACTGCGAATACGTGCAGAGAGTCAAAATTTGGCTCCAAAATACTGCTCAGTCCTCGAAATTGGGATGTTTGGGATATTTTGAAAACTGCAGGGGGGTTTGGGACAAATATGACCAAATGCCGCTTTCAGAACTTGGCATATGTTGGGTATAAAAAGTCGTAATTTCAAACTGCGAATACGTGCAGAGAGCTTGAAATTGGCTCCAAAATATGGCTCAAGCCTCGAAAGTGGGATGTTTTGGATATTTTGAAAACTGCAGGGTGGATTGAGACAAATGTGACCAAAAGCTGCTTTCAGTACTTGGCATATGTTGGGTATAAAAAAGTGGTAATTTCAAACTACGAATACGTGCAGAGAGCCAAAATTTGGCTCCAAAATATGGCTCAGGCCTCGAAATTGGGATGTTCTTAATATTTTGAAAACTGCAGGGAGGTTTGGGACAAATTTACCAAACGCCACTTTCAGTACTTGGCATATGTTGGGTATACAAATTCGTAATTTCAAACTTCGAATACGTGAAGAGAGCCAGAATTTGGCTCCAAAATATTCCTAAGGCTTTGAAATTGGGATATTTGGGATATTTCGAAAACTGCAGGGGAGTTTGTGCTAAATGTGACTCACTGCCGCTTTCAGGACTTGGCATCTGTTGGGTATAAAATGTCGTAATTTCAAACGACGAATACGTGCATAGAGCCAGAATTTGGCTCCAAAATATGGCTCAGGCCTCGAAATTGGGATGTTTTGGGTATTTTGAAAACTGCAGGGGGGGTTTGGACAAATGTTACCAAACGCCGCTCTCAGTATTTGGCATATATTGGGTATAAAAAAGTCGTAATTTCAAACTGCGAATACGTGCAGAGAGCCAGAATTTGGCTCCAAAATATGGCTCACGCCTCGAAATTGGGATGTTTGGGATATTTTGAAAACTGCAGGGGAGTTTGTGCAAAATGTGACTCACTGCCGCTTTCAGTACTTGGCATATGTTGGGGATAAAAAATTCGTAATTTCATACTGCGAATACGTGCAGAAAGCCAAAATTTGGCTCCAAAATATGGCTCAGGCCTCGAAATTGGGATGTTTGGGATATTTTGAAAACTGCAGGGAGGTTTGGGACAAATTTGACCAATCGCCGCTTTCAGTACTTGGCATTTGTTGAGTATACAAATTCGTAATTTCAAACTTCGAATACGTGCAGAGAGCCAGAATTTGGCTCAAAAATATGGCTCAGGCCTCGAAATTGGGATATTTGGGATATTTCGCAAACTGCAGGGGAGTTTGTGTGAAATGAGACTCACTGCCGCTTTCAGGACTTGGCATATGTTAGGTATAAAATGTAGTAATTTCTAACCGCGAATACGTGCATAGAGCCAGAATTTGGCTCCAAAATATTGCTCAGTCCTCGAAATTGGGATGTTTGGGATATTTTGAAAATTGCAGGGGGGTTTGGGACAAATATGACCAAACGCCGCATTCAGAACTTGGCATATGTTGGGTATAAAAAGTCGCAATTTCAAACTGCGAATACTTGCAGAGAGCTTGAATTTGGCTCCAAAATATGGCTCAGGCCTCGAAAGTGGGATGTTTGGGATATTTTGAAAACTGCAGGGGGGGTTTTGGACAAATGTGACCAAACGCTGCGTTCAGTACTTGGCATATGTTGGGTATAAAAAAGTCGTAATTTCAAACTGCGAATACGTGCAGAGAGCCAGAATTTGGCTCCAAAATATGGCTCAGGCCTCGAAATTGGGATAATTGGGATATTTCGAAAACTGCAGGGGAGTTTGTGTGAAATGAGACTCACTGCCGCTTTCAGGACTTGGCATATGTTGGGTATAAAATGTAGTAATTTCTAACCGCGAATACGTGCATAGAGCCAGAATTTGGCTCCAAAATATGGTTAGGGCCTCGAAATTGGGATGTTTGGGATATTTTGAAAACTGCAGGGGGGGTTTGGGACAAATGTGACCAAACGCCGCTTTCAGTACTTGGCATATGTTGGGTATAAAAAAGTCGTAATTTCAAACTGCGAATACGTGCAGAGAGCCAGAATTTGGCTCCAAAATATGGCTCAGGAATCGAAATTGGGATAATTGGGATATTTCGCAAACTGCAGGGGAGTTTGTGTGAAATGAGACTCACTGCCGCTTTCAGGACTTGGCATATGTTAGGTATAAAATGTAGTAATTTCTAACCGCGAATACGTGCATAGAGCCAGAATTTGGCTCCAAAATATGGCTAAGGCCTCGAAATTGGGATGTTTGGGATATTTTGAAAACTGCAGGGGGGGTTTGGGACAAATGTGACCAAACGCCGTTTTCAGTACTTGGCATATGTTGGGCATAAAAAAGTCGTAATTTCAAACTGCGAATACGTGAGGAGAGCCAAAATTTTGCTCCAAAATATGGCTCAGGTCTCGAAATTGGGATATTTGGGATATTTCGAAAACTCCAGGGTGAGTTTGTGCGAAATGTGACTCACTGCCGCTTTCAGGACGTGGCATATGTTGGGTATATAAATTCGTAATTTCAAACTGCGAATACGTGCAGAGAGCCAGAATTTGGCTCCAAAATATGGCTCATGCCTCGAAATTGGGGTGTTTGGGATATTTTGAACCCTGCAGGGGAGTTTGTGTAAAATGTGACTCACTGCCGCTTTCAGTACTTGGCATATGTTGGGTATAAAAATCGTAATATCAAACTGCGAATACGTGCAGAGAGCCAGAATTTGGCTCCAAAATATTGCTCATGCCTCGAGATTGGGATGTTTGGGATATTTTGAAAACTGCAGTGGAGGTTTGGGACAAATGTGACCAAACGCCGCTCTCAGTACTTGGCATATGTTGGGTAAAAAATGTCGTAATTTCAAACCGCGAATACGTGCATAGAGCCAGATTTTGGCTCCAAAATATGGCTAAGGCCTCGAAATTGGGATGTTTGGGATATTTCGTAAACTGCAGGGGAGTTTGTGCGAAATGTGACTCACTGCCACTCTCAGTACTTGGCATATGTTGGGTAAAAAATGTCGTAATTTCAAACCGCGAATACGTGCATAGAGCCAGATTTTGGCTCCAAAATATGGCTAAGGCCTCGAAATTGGGATGTTTGGGATATTTGGAAATCTGCAGGAGGGGTTTGGGACAAATGTTACCAAACGCCACTTTCAGTACTTGGCATATGTTGGGAATAAAAATCGTAATATCAAAATGCGAATACGTGCATAGAGCCAGAATTTGGTTCCAAAATATTGCTCAGTCCTCGAAATTGGGATGTTTGGGATATTTTGAAAACTGCAGGAGGGTTTGGGACAAATATGACCAAACGCCGCTTTAAGAACTTGGCATATGTTTGGTATAAAAATTCGTAATTTCAAACTGCGAATACGTGCAGAGAGCTTGAATTTGGCTCCAAAATATGGCTCAGGCCTCGAAAGTGGGATGTTTGGGATATTTTGAAAACTGCAGGGGAGTTTGAGCAAAATGTGACTCACAGCTGCTTTCAGTACTTGGCATATGTTGGGTATAAAAAGTCGTAATTTCAAACTGCGAATACGTGCAGAGCCAAAATTTGGCTCCAAAATATGGCTCAGGCGTCGAAATTGGGATATTTGGGATATTTTGAAAACTGCAGGGGAGTTTGTGCTAAATTCGACTCACTGCTGCTATCAGTACTTGGCATATGTTAGGTATAAAAAGTCGTAATTTCAAACTGCGAATACGTGCAGAGAGCCAGAATTTGGCTCCAAAATATTGCTCAGTACTCGAAATTGGGATGTTTGGGATATTTTGAAAACCTCAGGGGGCTTTAAGACAAAAATGACCAAAAGCCGCTTTCAGAACTTGGCATATGTTGGGTATAAAAAGTCGTAATTTCAAACTGCGAATACGTGCAGAGAGCCAGAATTTGGCTCCAAAATATGGCTCAGGCCACGAAATTAGGATGTTTGGGATATTTTGAAAACTGCAGGGAGGTTTGGGACAAATATGAACATACGCCGCTTTCAGTACTTGGCATATGTTGGGTATATAATGTCGTAATTTCAAACTGCGAATTCGTGCAGAGAGCCAGAATTTGGCTCCAAAATATGGCTCAGGCCTCGAAATTAGGTTGTTTGGGATATTTTGAAAACTACAGGGAGATTTGGGACACATGTGACCAAACGCCGCTTTCAGAACTTGGCATATGTTGGGTATAAAAAGTCGTAATTTCAAACTGCGAATACGTGCAGAGACCCAGAATTTGGCTCCAAATTATGGCTCAGGCCTCGAAATTGGGATATTTGGGATATTTCGAAAACTGCAGGGGAGTTTGTTCAAAATGTGACTCAAGGCCACTTTCAGGACTTGGAATATGTTGGGTATAAAAATTTTTTATTTTAAACTGCGAATACGTGCAGAGAGCTAGATTTTTGGCTCCAAAATACTGCTCAGTCCTCGAAATTGGGATGTTTGGGATATTTTGAAAACTGCAGGGGGGTTTGGGACAAATATGACCAAATGCCGCTTTCAGAACTTGGTATATGTTGGGTATAAAAAGTCGTAATTTCAAACTGCGAATACGTGCAGAGCTTGAAATTGGCTCCAAAATATGGCTCAAGCCTCGAAAGTGGGATGTTTGGGATATTTTGAAAACTGCAGGGTGGATTGAGACAAATGTGACCAAACGCTGCTTTCAGTACTTGGCATATGTTGGGTATAAAAAAGTGGTAATTTCAAACTACGAATACGTGCAGAGAGCCAAAAATTTTCTCCAAAATATGGCTCAGGCCTCGAAATTGGGATGTTTGTGATATTTTGAAAACTGCAGGGAGGTTTGGGACAAATTTGACCAAACGCCACTTTCAGTACTTGGCATATGTTGGGTATACAAATTCGTAATTTCAAACTTCGAATACGTGAAGAGAGCCAGAATTTGGCTCCAAAATATTCCTCAGGCTTTGAAATTGGGATATTTGGGATATTTCGATAACTGCAGGGGAGTTTGTGCGAAATGTGACTCACTGCTGCTTTCAGGACTTGGCATCTGTTGGGTATAAAATGTCGTAATTTCAAATCACGAATACGTGCATAGAGCCAGAATTTGGCTCCAAAATATGGCTCAGGCCTCGAAATTGGGATGTTTTGGGTATTTTGAAAACTGCAGGGGGGGTTTGGGACAAATGTTACCAAACGCCGCTCTCAGTATTTGGCATATATTGGGTATAAAAAAGTCGTAATTTCAAACTGCGAATACGTGTTGAAGCCAGAGTTTGGCTCCAAAATATGGCTCACGCCTCGAAATTGGGATGTTTGGGATATTTTGAAAACTGCAGGGGAGTTTGTGTAAAATGTGACTCACTGCCGCTTTCAGTACTTGGCATATGTTGGGGATAAAAAATTCGTAATTTCATACAGCGAATACGTGCAGAGAGCCAAAATTTGGCTCCAAAATATGGCTCAGGCCTCGAAATTGGGATATTTGGGATATTTTGAAAACTGCAGGGAGGTTTGGGACAAATTTGACCAAACGCCGCTTTCAGTACTTGGCATATGTTGAGTATACAAATTCGTAATTTCAAACTTCGAATACGTGCAGAGAGCCAGAATTTGGCTCAAAAATATGGCTCAGGCCTCGAAATTGGGATATTTGGGATATTTCGAAAACTGTAGGGGAGTTTCTGCAAAATTTGACTAACTGCCGCTTTCAGGACTTGGCATATGTTGGGTATACAAATTCGTAATTTCAAACTGCGAATACGTGCATAGAGACAGAATTTGGCTCCAAAATATTGCTCAGTCCTCGAAATTGGGATGTTTGGGATATTTTGAAAATTGCAGGGGGGTTTGGGACAAATATGACCAAACGCCGCATTCAGAACTTGGCATATGTTGGGTATAAAAAGTCGTAATTTCAAACTGCGAATACTTGCAGAGAGCTTGAATTTGGCTCCAAAATATGGCTCAGGCCTCGAAAGTGGGATGTTTGGGATATTTTGAAAACTGCAGGGAGGTTTGGGACAAATGTGACCAAACGCCGCTTTCAGTACTTGGCATATGTTGGGTATAAAAAAGTCGTAATTTCAAACTGCGAATACGTGCAGAGAGCCAGAATTTGGCTCCAAAATATGGCTCAGGCCTCGAAATTGGGATAATTGGGATATTTCGAAAACTGCAGGGGAGTTTGTGTGAAATGAGACTCACTGCCGCTTTCAGGACTTGGCATATGTTGGGTATAAAATGTAGTAATTTCTAACAGCGAATACGTGCATAGACCCAGAATTTGGCTCCAAAATATGGCTAAGGCCTCGAAATTGGGATGTTTGGGATATTTTGAAAACTGCAGGGGGGGTTTGGGACAAATGTGACCAAACGCCGCTTTCAGTACTTGGCATATGTTGGGCATAAAAAAGTCGTAATTTCAAACTGCGAATACGTGAGGAGAGCCAAAATTTGGCTCCAAAATATGGCTCAGGCCTCGAAATTGGGATATTTGGGATATTTCGAAAACTCCAGGGGAGTTTGTGCGAAATGTGACTCACTGCCGCTTTCAGGACTTGGCATATGTTGGGTATATAAATTCGTAATTTCAAACTGCGAATACGTGCAGAGAGCCAGAATTTGGCTCCAAAATATGGCTCATGCCTCGAAATTGGGATGTTTGGGATATTTTGAACCCTGCAGGGGAGTTTGTGCAAAATGTGACTCACTGCCGCTTTCAGTACTTGGCATATGTTGGGTATAAAAATCGTAATATCAAACTGCAAATACGTGCAGAGAGCCTGAATTTGGCTCCAAAATATGGCTCAGGCCTCGATATTGTGATGTTTGGGATATTTTGAAAACTGCAGGGAGGTTTGGGACAAATGTAACCAAACGCCGCTTTCAGTACTTGGCATATGTTGGGTATAAAAAATTCGTAATTTCATACTGCCAATACGTGCAGAGAGCCAAAATTTGGCTCCAAAATATGGCTCAGACCTCGAAATTGGGATGTTTCGGATATTTTGAAAACTTCAGGGAGGTTTGGGACAAATTTGACCAAAAGCCACTTTCAGTACTTGGCATATGTTGGGTATACAAATTCGTAATTTCAAACTTCGAATACGTGCAGAGAGCCAGAATTTGGCTCAAAAATATGGCTCAGGCCTCGAAATTGGGATATTTGGGATATTTCGAAAACTGTAGGGGAGTTTCTGCAAAATTTTACTCACTGCCGCTTTCAGGACTTGGCATATGTTGGGTATAAAAAGTCGTAATTTCAAACTGCGAATACGTGCGTAGAGCCAGAATTTGGCTCCAAAATATTGCTCAGTACTCGAAATTGGGATGTTTGGGATATTTTGAAAACTGCAGGGGGGGTTTGGGACAAATTTGACCAAACGCTGCTTTCAGTACTTAGTATATGTTGGGTATAAAAAGTCGTAATTTCACACTGCGAATACGTGCAGAGAGCTTGAATTTTGCTCCAAAATATGGCTCAAGCCTCGAAAGTGGGATGTTTGGGATATTTTGAAAACTGCAGGGGAGTTTGTGGAAAATGTGACTCACTGCTGCTTTCAATACTTGTAATATGTTGTGTATAAAAAGTCGTAATTTCATACTGCGAATATGTGCAGAGAGCCAGAATTTGGCGCCAAAATATGGCTCAGGCGTCGAAATTGGGATATTTGGGATATTTTGAAAACTGCAGGGGAGTTTGTGCAAAATGTGACTCACTGCTGCTTTCAGTTCTTGGAATATGTTGGGTATAAAAAGTCGTAATTTCAAACTGTGATTACGTTCATAGAGCCAGAATTTGGCTCCAAAATATTGCTCAGTCCTCGAAATTGGGATGTTTGGGATCTTTTGAAAACTGCAGGGAGGGTTTGGGACAAATTTGACCAAACGCCGCTATCAGTACTTGGAATATGTTGGGTATAAAAAAGTCGTAATTTCAAACTGCGAATACAAGCAGAGAGCCAGAATTTGGCTCCAAAATATGGTTCAGGCCTCGAAATTGGGATGTTTGGGATATTTTGAAAACTGCAGGGGGGATTGTGACAAATGTGACCAAACGCCGCTATCAGTCCCTGGCATATGTAGGGTATAAAATAGTGGTAATTTCAAACTGAGAATACGTGCAGAGAGCAAGAATTTGGCTCCAAAATATGGCTCAGGTGTCGAAATTGGGATATTTGGGATATTTCGAAAACTGCAAGGGAGTTTGTGCAAAACGTGACTCAATGCCTCTTTCAGGACTTGGCATATGTTTGAATAAAGTCGTAATTTCAAACTGCGAATACGTGCAGAGAGCCAGAATTTGGCTCCAAAATATGGCTCAGGCATCGAAATTGGGATGTTTGAGATATTTTGAAAACTGCAGTGAGGTTTTGGGACAAATATGACCAAACGTCGCTTTCAGTACTTGGCATATGTTGGGTATATAAAGTCATAATTTCAAACTGAGAATACGTGCAGAGAGCCAGAATTTGGCTCCAACATATGGATCAGGCCTCAAAATTGGGATATTTGGGATATTTTGTAAACTGCAGGGGAGTTTGTGTGAAATGTGACTCACTGCCGCTTTCAGGACTTGGCATATGTTGCGTATAAAATGTCGTAATTTCAAACCGCGAATACGTGCATAGAGCCAGAATTTGGCTCCATAATATTGCTCAGGCCTCGAAATTGGGATATTTGGGATTTTTTGAAAACTGCAGTGCAGTTTGTGCTAAATGTGACTCACTGCCGCTTTCAGGACACGGCATATGTTGGGTATAAAATCTCGTAATTTCAAACCGCGAATACGTTCATAGAGCCAGAATTTGGCTCCAAAATATGGCTCAGGCCTCGAAATTGGGATAATTGGGATATTTCGAAAACTGCAGGGGAGTTTGTGTGAAATGAGACTCACTGCCGCTTTCAGGACTTGGCATATGTTGGGTATAAAATGTAGTAATTTCTAACCACGAATACGTGCATAGAGCCAGAATTTGGTTCCAAAATATAATTAGGGCCTCGAAATTGGGATGTTTGGGATATTTTGAAAACTGCAGGGGGGGGTTTTGGACAAATGTGACCAAACGCCGCTTTCAGTACTTGGCATATGTTGGGTATAAAAAAGTCGTAATTTCAAACTGCGAATACGTGCAGAGAGCCAGAATTTGGCTCCAAAATATGGCTCAGGCCTCGAAATTGGGATAATTGGGATATTTCGAAAACTGCAGGGGAGTTTGTGTGAAATGAGACTCACTGCCGCTTTCAGGACTTGGCATATGTTGGGTATAAAATGTAGTAATTTCTAACCGCGAATACGTGCATAGACCCAGAATTTGGCTCCAAAATATGGCTAAGGCCTCGAAATTGGGATGTTTGGGATATTTTGAAAACTGCAGGGGGGGTTTGGGACAAATGTGACCAAACGCCGCTTTCAGTACTTGGCATATGTTGGGCATAAAAAAGTCGTAATTTCAAACTGCGAATACGAGCAGAGAGCCAGAATTTGGCTCCAAAATATGGCTCAGGCCTCGAAATTGGGATAATTGGGATATTTCGAAAACTGCAGGGGAGTTTGTGTGAAATGAGACTCACTGCCGCTTTCAGGACTTGGCATATGTTGGGTATAAAATGTAGTAATTTCTAACCGCGAATACGTGCATAGACCCAGAATTTGGCTCCAAAATATGGCTAAGGCCTCGAAATTGGGATGTTTGGGATATTTTGAAAACTGCAGGGGGGGTTTGGGACAAATGTGACCAAACGCCGCTTTCAGTACTTGGCATATGTTGGGCATAAAAAAGTCGTAATTTCAAACTGCGAATACGTGAGGAGAGCCAAAATTTGGCTCCAAAATATGGCTCAGGCCTCGAAATTGGGATATTTGGGATATTTCGAAAACTCCAGGGGAGTTTGTGCGAAATGTGACTCACTGCCGCTTTCAGGACTTGGCATATGTTGGGTATATAAATTCGTAATTTCAAACTGCGAATACGTGCAGAGAGCCAGAATTTTGCTCCAAAATATGGCTCAAGCCTCGAAAGTGGGATGTTTGGGATATTTTGAAAACTGCAGGGGAGTTTGTGCAAAATGTGACTCACTGCTGCTTTCAGTTCTTGGCATATGTTGGGTATAAAAAGTCGTAATTTCAAACTGCGAATACGTGCATAGAGCCAGAATTTGGCTCAAAAATATTGCTCAGACCTCGAAATTGGGATGTTTGGGATATTTTGAAAACTGCAGGAGGGTTTTGGACAAATATGACCAAACGCCGCTTTCAGAACTTGGCATATGTTTGGTATAAAAAGTCGAAATTTCAAACTGGGAATACGTGCAGAGAGACAGAATTTGGCTCCAAAATATGGCTCAGGCCTCGAAATTGAGATATTTGGGATATTTTGAAAACTGCAGGGGGGATCATGACAAATGTGACCAAACGCCGCTTTCAGTACCTGGCATATGTTGGGTATAAAAAATGGTAATTTCAAACAGCGAATACGTGCAGAGAGCCAGAATTTGGCTCCAAAATATGGATCAGGCCTCAAAATTGGGATATTTGGGATATTTCGAAAACTGCAGGGGAGTTTGTGCGAAATGTGACTCACTGCCGCTTTCAGGACATGGCATATGTTATGTATAAAATGTCGAAATTTCAAACCGTGAATACGTGCATAGAGCCAGATTGTGGATGCAAAATATTGCTCATGCCTCGAGTTTGGGATGTTTGGGAAATTTTGAAAACTGCAGTGGGGTTTGGAACAAATGTGACCAAACGCCGTTCTCAGTACTCGGCATATGTTGGTCATAAAAAAAGTCGTAATTTCAAACTGCGAATACGTGCAGAGAGCCAGATTTTGGCTCCAAAATATGGCTAAGGCCTCGAAATTGGGATGTTTGGGATATTTTGAAATCTGCAGGGGGGGTTTGGGACAAATGTTACCAAACGCCGCTTTCAGTACTTGGCATATATTGGGTATAAAAAATTCGTAATTTCAAACTGCGAATACGTGCAGAGAGCCAGAGTTTGGCTGCAAAATATGGCTCAGGCCTCGAAATTGGGATGTTTGCGATATTTCGAAAACTGTAGGGGAGTTTGTGCAAAATGTGACTCACTGATCCTTTCAGTACTTGGCATATGTTGGGTATAAAAAGTCGTAATTTCAAACTGCGAATACGAGCAGAGAGCCAGAATTTGGCTCCAAAATATGGCTCAGGCCTCGAAAGTGGGATATTTGGGATATTTTGAAAACTGCAGGGGAGTTTGTGCTAAATGTGACTCACTGCTGCTTTCAGTACTTGGCATATGTTGGGTATGAAAAGTCGTAATTTCAAACTGCGAATACGTGCAGAGAGCCAGAATTTGGCTCCAAAATATGGCTCAGGCCTCGAAAGTGGGATGTTTGGGATATTTTGAAAACTGCAGGAGGGTTTGGGACAAATACGACCAAACGCCGCTTTAAGAACTTGGCATATGTTTGGTATAAAAAGTCGTAATATCAAACTGCGAATACGTGCAGAGAGCTTGAATTTGGCTCCAAAATATGGCTCAGGCCTCGAAAGTGGGATGTTTGGGATATTTTGAAAACTGCAGGGGAGTTTGTGCAAAATGTGACTCACTGCTGCTTTCAGTACTTGGCATATGTTGGGTATGAAAAGTCGTAATTTCAAACTGCGAATACGTGCAGAGAGCCAGAATTTGGCTCCAAAATATGGCTCAGGCGTCGAAATTGGGATATTTGGGATATTTTGAAAACTGCAGGGGAGTTTGTGCTATATGTGACTCACTGCTGCTATCAGTACTTGGCATATGTTGGGTATAAAAAGTCGTAATTTCAAACTCCGAATACGTGCAGAGAGCCAGAATTTGGCTCCAAAATATGGCTCAGGCCTCGAAAGTGGGATGTTTGGGATATTTTGAAAACTGCAGGGGAGTTTGTGCAAAATGTGACTCACTGCTGCTTTCAGTACTTGGCATATGTTGGGTATAAAAAGTCGTAATTTCAAACTGCGAATACGTGCAGAGAGCCAGAATTTGGCTCCAAAATATGGCTCAGGCGTCGAAATTGGGATATTTGGGATATTTTGAAAACTGCAGGGGAGTTTGTGCTAAATGTGACTCACTGCTGCTATCAGTACTTGGCATATGTTGGGTATAAAAAGTGGTAATTTCAAACTGCGAATACGTGCAGAGAGCCAGAATTTGGCTCCAAAATATGGCTCAGGCGTCGAAATTGGGATATTTGGGATATTTCGAAAACTGCAGGGGAGTTTGTTCAAAATGTGACTCAAGGCCACTTTCAGGACTTGGCATATGTTGGGTATAAAAATCGTAATTTCAAACTGGGAATACGTGCATAGAGCCAGAATTTGGCTCCAAAATATGACTCATTCCTCGAAATTGGGATTTTTGGGATATTTTGAAAACTGCAGGAGGGATTGAGACAAATGTGACCAAATGCCGCTTTCAGTACTTGGCATATTTTGGGTATAAAAAAGTCGTAATTTCAAACTGCGAATACGTGCACAGAGCCAGAATTTGGCTCCAAAATATGGCTCAGGCCACGAAATTAGGATGTTTTGGATATTTTGAAAACTGCAGGGAGGTTTGGGACATATATGACCAAACGCCGCTTTCAGTACTTGGCATATGTTGGGTATATAAAGTCGTAATTTCAAACTGCGAATACGTGCAGAGAGCCAGAGTTTGGCTGCAAAATATGGCTCAGGCCTCGAAATTGGGATGTTTGGGATATTTCGAAAACTGTAGGGGAGTTTGTGCAAAATGTGACTTACTGATCCTTTCAGTACTTGGCATATGTTGGGTATAAAAAGTCGTAATTTCAAACTGCGAATACGAGCAGAGAGCCAGAATTTGGCTCCAAAATATGGCTCAGGCCTCGAAAGTGGGATGTTTGGGATATTTTGAAAACTGCAGGAGGGTTTGGGACAAATACGACCAAACGCCGCTTTAAGAACTTGGCATATGTTTGGTATAAAAAGTCGTAATTTCACACTGCGAATACGTGCAGAGAGCTTGAATTTGGCTCCAAAATATTGCTCATGCCTCGAGATTGGGATGTTTGGGATATTTTGAAAACTGCAGTGGGGGTTTGGGACAATTGTGACAAATCGCCACTCTCAGTACTTGGCATATGTTGGGTAAAAAATGTCGTAATTTCAAACTGCGAATACGTGCATAGAGTCAGATTTTGGCTCCAAAATATTGCTAAGGCCTCGAAATTGGGATGTTTGGGATATTTTGAAATCTGCAGGGGGGGGGGGTTGGGACAAATGTTACCAAACGCCGCTTTCAGTACTTGGCATATATTGGGTATAAAAAATTCGTAATTTCAAACTGCAAATACGTGCAGAAAGCCAGAGTTTGGCTGCAAAATATGGCTCAGGCCTCGAAATTGGGATGTTTGGGATATTTCGAAAACTGCAGGGGAGTTTGTGCAAAATGTGACGCACTGATGCTTTCAGTACTTGGCATATGTTGGGTATAAAAATCGTAATATCAAAATGCGAATACGTGCATAGAGCCAGAATTTGGCTCCAAAATATTGCTCAGTCCCCGAAATTGGGATGTTTGGGATACTTTGAAAACTGCAGGAGGGTTTGGGACAAATACGACCAAACGCCGCTTTAAGAACTTGGCATATGTTTGGTATAAAAAGTCGTAATTTCAAACTGCGAATACGTGCAGAGTGCTTGAATTTGGCTCCAAAATATGGCTCAGGCCTCGAAAGTGGGATGTTTGGGATATTTTGAAAACTGCAATGGAGTATGTGCAAAATGAGACTCACTTCTGCTTTCAGTACTTGGCATATGTTGGGTATGAAAAGTCGTAATTTCAAACTGCGAATACGTGCAGAGAGCCAGAATTTGGCTCCAAAATATGGCTCAGGCGTCGAAATTGGGATATTTGGGATATTTTGAAAACTGCAGGGGAGTTTATGCTAAATGTGACTCACTGCTGCTATCAGTACTTGGCATATGTTGGGTATAAAAAGTCGTAATTTCAAACTGCGAATACGTGCAGAGAGCCAGAATTTGGCTCCAAAATATGGTTCAGGCGTCGAAATTGGGATATTTGGGATATTTTGAAAACTGCAGGGGAGTTTGTGCTAAATGTGACCCACTGCTGCTATCAGTACTTGGCATATGTTGGGTATAAAAAGACGTAATTTCTGACTGCGAATACGTGCAGAGAGACAGAATTTGGCTCCAAAATATGGCTCAGGCCTCGAAAGTGGGATGTTTGGGATATTTTGAAAACTGCAGGGGAGTTTGTGCAAAATGTGACTCACTGCTGCTTTCAGTACTTGGCATATGTTGGGTATAAAAAGTCGAAAATTCAAACTGCGAATACGTGCAGAGAGCCAGAATTTGGCTCCAAAATATGGCTCAGGCGTCGAAATTGGGATATTTGGGATATTTCGAAAACTGCAGGGGAGTTTGTTCAAAATGTGACTCAAGGCCACTTTCAGGACTTGGCATATGTTGGGTATAAAAATCGTAATTTCAAACTGCGAATACGTGCATAGAGCCAGAATTTGGCTCCAAAATATGACTCAGTCCTCGAAATTGGGATGTTTGGGATATTTTGAAAACTGCAGGAGGGATTGAGACAAATGTGACCAAACGCCGCTCTCAGTACTTGGCATATGTTGGGTAAAAAATGTCGTAATTTCAAACTGCGAATACGTGCATAGAGTCAGATTTTGGCTCCAAAATATGGCTAAGGCCTCGAAATTGGGATGTTTGGGATATTTTGAAATCTGCAGGGGGGGGGGTTGGGACAAATGTTACCAAACGCCACTTTCAGTACTTGGCATATATTGGGTATAAAAAATTCGCAATTTCAAACTGCGAATACGTGCAGAAAGCCAGAGTTTGGCTGCAAAATATGGCTCAGGCCTCGAAATTGGGATGTTTGGGATATTTCGAAAACTGCAGGGGAGTTTGTGCAAAATGTGACGCACTGATGCTTTCAGTACTTGGCATATGTTGGGTATAAAAATCGTAATATCAAAATGCGAATACGTGCATAGAGCCAGAATTTGGCTCCAAAATATTGCTCAGTCCTCGAAATTGGGATGTTTGGGATACTTTGAAAACTGCAGGAGGGTTTGGGCCAAATACGAAATAAACGCCGCTTTAAGAACTTGGCATATGTTTGGTATAAAAAGTCGTAATTTCAAACTGCGAATACGTGCAGAGAGCTTGAATTTGGCTCCAAAATATGGCTCAGGCCTCGAAAGTGGGATGTTTGGGATATTTTGAAATCTGCAGGGGGGGGGTTGGGACAAATGTTACCAAACGCCACTTTCAGTACTTGGCATATATTGGGTATAAAAAATTCGCAATTTCAAACTGCGAATACGTGCAGAAAGCCAGAGTTTGGCTGCAAAATATGGCTCAGGCCTCGAAATTGGGATGTTTGGGATATTTCGAAAACTGCAGGGGAGTTTGTGCAAAATGTGACGCACTGATGCTTTCAGTACTTGGCATATGTTGGGTATAAAAATCGTAATATCAAAATGCGAATACGTGCATAGAGCCAGAATTTGGCTCCAAAATATTGCTCAGTCCTCGAAATTGGGATGTTTGGGATACTTTGAAAACTGCAGGAGGGTTTGGGCCAAATACGAAATAAACGCCGCTTTAAGAACTTGGCATATGTTTGGTATAAAAAGTCGTAATTTCAAACTGCGAATACGTGCAGAGAGCTTGAATTTGGCTCCAAAATATGGCTCAGGCCTCGAAAGTGGGATGTTTGGGATATTTTGAAAACTGCAATGGAGTTTGTGCAAAATGTGACTCACTGCTGCTTTCAGTACTTGGCATATGTTGGGTATGAAAAGTCGTAATTTCAAACTGCGAATACGTGCAGAGAGCCAGAATTTGGCTCCAAAATATGGCTCAGGCGTCGAAATTGGGATATTTGGGATATTTCGTAAACTGCAGGGGAGTTTGTGCAAAATGTGACTCACTGCCACTCTCAGTACTTGGCATATGTTGGGTAAAAAATGTCGTAATTTCAAACTGCGAATACGTGCATAGAGCCAGATTTTGGCTCTAAAATATGGCTAAGGCCTCGAAATTGGGATGTTTGGGATATTTTGAAATCTGCAGGGGGGGTTTGGGACAAATGTTACCAAACGCCGCTTTCAGTACTTGGCATATATTGGGTATAAAAAATTCGTAATTTCAACCTGCGAATACGTGCAGAGAGCCAGAGTTTGGTTGCAAAATATGGCTCAGGCCTCGAAATTGGGATGTTTGGGGTATTTCGAAAACTGCAGGGGAGTTTGTGCAAAATGTGACTCACTGATGCTTTCAGTACTTGGCATATGTTGGGTATAAAAATCGTAATATCAAAATGCGAATACGTGCATAGAGCCAGAATTTGGCTCCAAAATATTGCTCAGTCCTCGAAATTGGGATGTTTGGGATATTTTGAAAACTGCAGGAGGGTTTGGGACAAATATGACCAAACGCCGCTTTTAGAACTTGGCATAGGTTTGGTATAAAAAGTCGTAATTTCAAACTGCGAATACGTGCAGAGAGCTTGAATTTGGCTCCAAAATATTGCTCAGGCCTCGAAAGTGGGATGTTTGGGATATTTTGAAAACTGCAGGGGAGTTTGTTCAAAATGTGACTCACTGCTGCTTTCAGTACTTGGCATATGTTGGGTATAAAAAGTCGTAATTTCAAACTGCGAATACGTGCGGAGAGCCAGAATTTGGCTCCAAAATATGGTTCAGGCGTCGAAATTGGGATATTTGGGATATTTTGAAAACTGCAGGGGAGTTTGTGCTAAATGTGACCCACTGCTGCTATCAGTACTTGGCATATGTTGGGTATAAAAAGACGTAATTTCTAACTGCGAATACGTTCAGAGAGACAGAATTTGGCTCCAAAATATGGCTCAGGCCTCGAAAGTGGGATGTTTGGGATATTTTGAAAACTGCAGGGGAGTTTGTGCAAAATGTGACTCACTGCTGCTTTCAGTACTTGGCATATGTTGGGTATAAAAAGTCGAAAATTCAAACTGCGAATACGTGCAGAGAGCCAGAATTTGGCTTCAAAATATGGCTCAGGCGTCGAAATTGGGATATTTGGGATATTTCGAAAACTGCAGGGGAGTTTGTTCAAAATGTGACTCAAGGCCACTTTCAGGACTTGGCATATGTTGGGTATAAAAATAGTAATTTCAAACTGCGAATACGTGCATAGAGCCAGAATTTGGCTCCAAAATATGACTCAGTCCTCGAATTTGGGATGTTTGTGATATTTTGAAAACTGCAGGAGGGATTGAGACAAATGTGACCAAACGCCGCTCTCAGTACTTGGCATATATTGGGCATAAAAAAGTCGTAATTTCAAACTGCGAATACGTGCAGAGAGCCAAAATTTGGCTCCAAAATATTGCTCAGGCCTTGAAATTCGGATATTTGGAATATTTCGTAAACTGCAGGGGAGTTTGTGCGAAATGTGACTCACTGCCACTCTCAGTACTTGGCATATGTTGGGTAAAAAATGTCGTAATTTCAAACTGCGAATACGTGCATAGAGTCAGATTTTGGCTCCAAAATATGGCTAAGGCCTCGAAATTGGGATGTTTGGGATATTTTGAAATCTGCAGGGGGGGGTTGGGACAAATGTTACCAAACGCCGCTTTCAGTACTTGGCATATATTGGGTATAAAAAATTCGTAATATCAAAATGCGAATACGTGCATAGAGCCAGAATTTGGCTCCAAAATATTGCTCAGTCCTCGAAATTGGGATGTTTGGGATACTTTGAAAACTGCAGGAGGGTTTGGGACAAATACGAAATAAACGCCGCTTTAAGAACTTGGCATATGTTTGGTATAAAAAGTCGTAATTTCAAACTGCGAATACGTGCAGAGAGCTTGAATTTGGCTCCAAAATATGGCTCAGGCCTCGAAAGTGGGATGTTTGGGATATTTTGAAAACTGCAATGGAGTTTGTGCAAAATGTGACTCACTGCTGCTTTCAGTACTTGGCATATGTTGGGTATGAAAAGTCGTAATTTCAAACTGCGAATACGTGCAGAGAGCCAGAATTTGGCTCCAAAATATGGCTCAGGCGTCGAAATTGGGATATTTGGGATATTTTGAAAACTGCAGGGGAGTTTGTGCTAAATGTGACTCACTGCTGCTATCAGTACTTGGCATATGTTGGGTATAAAAAGTCGTAATTTCAAACTGCGAATACGTGCAGAGAGCCAGAATTTGGCTCCAAAATATGGCTCAGGCCTCGAAAGTGGGATGTTTGGGATATTTTGAAAACTGCAGGGGAGTTTGTGCAAAATGTGACTCACTGCTGCTTTCAGTACTTGGCATATGTTGGGTATGAAAAGTCGTAATTTCAAACTGCGAATACGTGCATAGAGCCAGAATTTGGCTCCCAAATATGACTCAGTCCTCGAAATTGGGATGTTTGGGATATTTTGAAAACTGCAGGAGGGATTGAGACAAATGTAACCAAATGCCGCTTTCAGTACTTGGCATATGTTGGGTATAAAAAGTCGTAATTTCAAACTGCGAATACGTGCAGAGAGCCAGAATTTGGCTCCAAAATATGGCTCAGGCCTCGAAAGTGGGATGTTTGGGATATTTTGAAAACTGCAGGGGAGTTTGTGCAAAATGTGACTCACTGCTGCTTTCAGTACTTGGCATATGTTGGGTATAAAAATTCGTAATTTCAAACTGCGAATACGTGCAGAGAGCCAGAATTTGGCTCCAAAATATGGCTCAGGCGTCGAAATTGGGATATTTGGGATATTTCGAAAACTGCAGGGGAGTTTGTTCAAAATGTGACTCAAGGCCACTTTCAGGACTTGGCATATGTTGGGTATAAAAATCGTAATTTCAAACTGCGAATACGTGCATAGAGCCAGAATTTGGCTCCAAAATATAACTCAGTCCTCGAAATTGGGATGTTTGGGATATTTTGAAAACTGCAGGAGGGATTGAGACAAATGTGACCAAATGCCGCTTTCAGTACTTGGCATATTTTGGGTATAAAAAAGTCGTAATTTCAAACTGCGAATACGTGCAGAGAACCAGAATTTGATCCAAAATATGGCTCAGGCCTCGAAATTGGGATATTTGGGAGATTTTGAACACTGCAGGGGAGTTTGTGCAATATGTGACTCACTGCCGCTTTCAGTACCTGGCATATGTTGGGTATAAAAAAGTGGTAATTTTAAACTGCGAATACGTGCAGAGAGCCAGAATTTGGCTCCAAAATATGGATCAGGGGTCGAAATTGGGATATTTGGGATATTTTAAAAACTGCAGGCGAGTTTGTGCTAAATGTGTCTCACTGCTGCTCTCAGTACTTGGCATATGTTGGGTATAAAAAGTCGTAATTTCAAACTGCGAATACGTGCAAAGAGCCAGAATTTGGCTCCAAAATATGGCTCAGGCCACGAAATTAGGATGTTTGGGATATTTTGAAAACTGCAGGGAGGTTTGGGACAAATATGACCTAACGCCGCTTTCAGTACTTGGAATATGTTGGGTATATAAAGTCGTAATTTCAAACTGCGAATACGTGCAGAGAGCCAGAATTTGGCTCCAAAATATGGCTCAGGCCACGAAATTAGGTTGTTTGGCATATTTTGAAAACTGCAGGGAGAATTGGGACACATGTGACCAAACGCCGCTTTCAGTACTTGGCATATGTTGGGTATAAAAAGTCGTAATTTCAAACTGCGAATACGTGCAGAGACCCAGAATTTGGCTCCAAATTATGGCTCAGGCCTCGAAATTGGGATATTTGGGATATTTCGAAAACTGCAGGGGAGTTTGTTCAAAATGTGACTCAAGGCCACTTTCAGGACTTGGCATATGTTGGGTATAAAAATCGTAATTTCAAACTGCGAATACGTGCATAGAGCTAGAATTTGGCTCCCAAATATGACTCAGTCCTCGAAATTGGGATGTTTGGGATATTTTGAAAACTGCAGGAGGGATTGAGACAAATGTAACCAAATGCCGCTTTCAGTACTTGGCATATGTTGGGTATAAAAAAGTCGTAATTTCAAACTGCGAATACGTGCAGAGAGCCAGAACTTGATCCAAAATATGGCTCAGGCCTCGAAATTGGGATATTTGGGAGATTTCAAACACTGCAGGGGAGTTTGTGCCATATGTGACTCACTGCCGCTTTCAGTACCTGGCATATGTTGGGTATAAAAAAGTGGTAATTTCAAACTGCGAATACGTGCAGAGAGCCAGAATTTGGCTCCAAAATATGGATCAGGCCTCAAAATACGGATATTTGGGATATTTCGAAAACTGCAGGAGAGTTTGTGCGAAATGTGACTCACTGCCGCTTTCAGGATTTGGCATATGTTATGTATAAAATGTCGAAATTTCAAACCGCGAATACGTGCATAGAGCCAGAATTTGGATCCAAAATATTGCTCATGCCTGGAGATTGGGATGTTTGGGATATTTTGAAAACTGCAGTGGGGGTTTGGGACAAATGTGACCAAACGCCGCTCTCAGTACTTGGCATATGTTGGGCATAAAAAAATCGTAATTTCAAACTGCGAATACGTGCAGAGAGCCAGAATTTGGCTCCAAAATATTGCTCATGCCTCGAAATTCGGATATTTGGGATATTTCGTAAACTGCAGGCGAGTTTGTACAAAATGTGACTCACTGCCACTCTCAGTACTTGGCATATGTTGGGTAAAAAATGTCGTAATTTCAAACTGCGAATACGTGCATAGAGCCAGATTTTGGCTCCAAAATATGGCTAAGGCCTCGAAATTGGGATGTTTGGGATATTTTGAAATCTGCAGGGGGGGTTTGGGACAAATGTTACCAAACGCCGCTTTCAGTACTTGGCATATATTGGGTATAAAAAATTCGTAATTTCAAACTGCGAATACGTGCAGAGAGCCAGAATTTGGCTCCAAAATATTGCTCAGTCCTCGAAATTGGGATGTTTGGGATATTTTGAAAACTGCAGGAGGGTTTGGGACAAATATGACCAAACGCCGCTTTAAGAACTTGGCATATGTTTGGTATAAAAATTCGTAATTTCAAACTGCGAATACGTGCAGAGAGCTTGAATTTGGCTCCAAAATATGGCTCAGGCCTCGAAAGTGGGATGTTTGGGATATTTTGAAAACTGCAGGGGAGTTTGTGCTAAATGTGACCGACTGCTGTTATCAGTACTTGGCATATGTTGGGTATAAAAAGTCGTAATTTCTAACTGCGAATACGTGCAGAGAGCCAGAATTTGGCTCCAAAATATGGCTCAGGCCTCGAAAGTGGGATGTTTGGGATATTTTGAAAACTGCAGGGGAGTTTGTTCTAAATGTGACCCACTGCTGCTATCAGTACTTGGCATATGTTGGGTATAAAAAGTCGTAATTTCTAACTGCGAATACGTGCAGAGAGCCAGAATTTGGCTCCAGAATATGGCTCAGGCGTCGAAATTGGGATATTTGGGATATTTCGAAAACTGCAGGGGAGTTTGTTCAAAATGTGACTCAAGGCTACTTTCAGGACTTGGCATATGTTGGGTATAAAAATCGTAATTTCAAACTGCGAATACGTGCATAGAGATAGAATTTGGCTCCCAAATATGACTCAGTCCTCGAAATTGGGATGTTTGGGATATTTTGAAAACTGCAGAAGGGATTGAGACAAATGTAACCAAATGCCGCTTTCAGTACTTGGCATATGTTGGGTATAAAAAAGTCGTAATTTCAAACTGCGAATACGTGCAGAGAGCCAGAACTTGATCCAAAATATGGCTCAGGCCTCGAAATTGGGATATTTGGGAGATTTCGAACACTGCAGGGGAGTTTGTGCAATATGTGACTCACTGCCACTTTCAGTACCTGGCATATGTTGGGTATAAAAAAGTGGTAATTTCAAACTGCGATTACTTGCAGAGAGCCAGAATTTGGCTCCAAAATATGGATCAGGCCTCAAAATTCGGATATTTGGGATATTTCGAAAACTGCAGGGGAGTTTGTGCGAAATGTGACTCACTGCCGCTTTCAGGATTTGGCATATGTTATGTATAAAATGTCGAAATTTCAAACCGCGAATACGTGCATAGAGCCAGAATTTGGATCCAAAATATTGCTCATGCCTGGAGATTGGGATGTTTGGGATATTTTGAAAACTGCAGTGGGGATTTGGGACAAATGTGACCAAACGCCGCTCTCAGTACTTGGCATATGTTGGGTATAAAAAGTCGTAATTTCAAACTGCGAATACGTGCGGAGAGCCAGAATTTGGCTCCAAAATATGGCTCAGGCGTCGAAATTGGGATATTTGGGATATTTTGAAAACTGCAGGGGAGTTTGTGCTAAATGTGACCCACTGCTGCTATCAGTACTTGGCATATGTTGGGTATAAAAAGTCGTAATTTCTAACTGCGAATACGTGCAGAGAGCCAGAATTTGGCTCCAAAATATGGCTCAGGCCTCGAAAGTGGGATGTTTGGGATATTTTGAAAACTGCAGGGGAGTTTGTTCTAAATGTGACCCACTGCTGCTATCAGTACTTGGCATATGTTGGATATAAAAAGTCGTAATTTCTAACTGCGAATACGTGCAGAGAGCCAGAATTTGGCTCCAGAATATGGCTCAGGCGTCGAAATTGGGATATTTGGGATATTTCGAAAACTGCAGGGGAGTTTGTGCAAAATGTGACGAACTGATGCTTTCAGTACTTGGCATATGTTGGGTATAAAAATCGTAATATCAAAATGCGAATACGTGCATAGAGCCAGAATTTGGCTCCAAAATATTGCTCAGTCCTCGAAATTGGGATGTTTGGGATACTTTGAAAACTGCAGGAGGGTTTGGGACAAATACGACCAAACGCCGCTTTAAGAACTTGGCATATGTTTGGTATAAAAAGTCGTAATTTCAAACTGCGAATACGTGCAGAGAGCCAGAGTTTGGCTCCAAAATATGGCTCAGGCCTCGAAAGTGGGATGTTTGGGATATTTTGAAAACTGCAAGGGAGTTTGTGCAAAATGTGACTCACTGCTGCTATCAGAACTTGGCATATGTTGGGTATAAAAAGTCGTTAATTCAAACTGCGAATACGTGGAGAGAGCCAGAATTTGGCTCCAAAATATGGCTCAGGCCTCGAAAGTGGGATGTTTGGGATATTTTGAAAACTGCAGGGGAGTTTGTGCAAAATGTGACTCAAGGCCACTTTCAGGACTTGGCATATGTTGGGTATAAAAATCGTAATTTCAAACTGCGAATACGTGCATAGAGCCGGAATTTGGCTTCAAAATTTGACTCAGTCCTCAAAATTGAGATGTTTGGGATATTTTGAAAACTGCAGGAGGGATTGAGACAAATGTGACCAAATGCCGCTTTCAGTACTTGGCATATGTTGGGTATAAAAAAGTCGTAATTTCAAACTGCGAATACGTGCAGAGAGCCAGAATTTGATCCAAAATATGGCTCAGGCCTCGAAATTGGGATATTTGGGAGATTTCGAACACTGCAGGGGAGTTTGTGCAATATGTGACTCACTGCCGCTTTCAGTATCTGGCATATGTTGGGTATAAAAAAGTAGTAATTTCAAACTGCGAATACGTGCAGAGAGCCAGAATTTGGCTCCAAAATATGGATCAGGCCTCAAAATTGGGATATTTGAGATATTTCGAAAACAGCAGAGGAGTTTGTGCAAAATGTGACTCAATGCCGCTTTCAGGACTTGGCATATGTTGGGTATAAAAAATTCGCAATTTTAAACTGCGAATACGTGCAGAGATCCAGAATTTGGCTACAAAATACGGCACAGGACTCGAAATAAGGATATTTGAGATATTTCGAAAACAGCAGAGGAGTTTGTGCAAAATGTGACTCAATGCCGCTTTCAGGACTTGGCATATGTTGGGTATAAAAAGTCATAATTTCAAACTGCGAATACGTGCATAGAGCCAGAATTTGGCTCCAAAATATGGCTCAGTCCTCGTAATTGGGGTGTTTGGGATATTTTGAAGACTGCAGGGGGTTTTGGGACAAATATGACCAAACGCCGCTTTCAGAACTTGGCAAATGTTGGGTATAAAAAGTCGTAATTTCAGAGTGCGAATACGTGCAGAGAGCAAAAATTTGGCTCCAAAATATGGCTCAGGCCTCGAAATTGGGATGTTTGGGATATTTTGAAAACTGCAGGGAGGTTTGGGACTAATGTGACAAAACGCCGCTTTCAGTACTTCGCCTATGTTGGGTATAAAAAAGTCGTAATTTCAAACTGCGAATACGTGCTTAGAGCCAGAATTTTGCTCCAAAATATGGCTCAGGCCTCGAAATTGGGATGTTTGGGATATTTTGAAAACTGCAGGGAGGTTTGGGACAAATGTGACTCACTACCGCTTTCAGTACTTGGCATATATTGGGTATAAAAAATCGTAATTTCAAACTGCGAATACGTGCAGAGAGTCAGAATTTGGCTCCAAAATGTGAATCAGGCCTTAAAATTGGGATGTTTGGAAAACTGCGGGAGGGATTGGGCCAAATGTGACCAAACGCCGCTTTCAGGACTTGGCATATGTTAGGTATAAAAAAGTCGCAATTTTAAACTGCGAATACCTGCAGAGAGCCAGAATTTGGCTCCAAAATACGGCACAGTCCTCGAAATAGGGATATTTGAGATATTTCGAAAACAGCAGAGGAGTTTGTGCAAAATGTGACTCAATGCCGCTTTCAGGACTTAGCATATGTTGGGTATAAAAAGTCGTAATTTCAAACTGCGAATACGTGCATAGAGCCAGAATTTTCTCCAAAATATGGCTCAGTCCTCGAAATTGGGGTGTTTGGGATATTTTAAAAACTGCAGGGGGGTTTGGGACAAATATGACCAAACGCCGCATTCAGAACATGGCATATAATATGGAAGTTGTAGTTAAGGACCTGGTGACTCTAGTGGGAGCCCTGAGGACAGAGTTGGACTCTCTGCGGGAGGAGGTGCGTCAGCTTAAAAAACAACGAGAAGTAACGAAGGAGGAGACCAGCAGTAAAGGGACCTCGTCTTGGAGAGTTGCGAAAGACAGGGGCCTTAAGAAGACTTTGATAAAGCCGCCTTCAAACGCCATAGCAACTTCAAATTCATTTGACGTTTTGGAGGACGAGTGCTGTGGAGAGACTGTGGATCGCGCAAAAGGGAAAGCAACGAAGAGAAAGGAAGCGCAGGCCCCTCAGAAAGTAAAGGAAGTACCTAAGCAAACATTAGTTGTGGGAGATTCCCAGATAAGGTATTTGGATAGAACGTTTTGTGCTAGAGATAGGGGGAACAGGTTAAGGGTTTGCTATCCCGGAGCTGGCATTGGTGATATTATAAACAACATGAATGATATTATGGCTGGTAATGGGAACAATCCCATTATTTGCATTAGCGTGGGAGGAAATGATGTTGGTCGAGTCAGGAGTGAGGAACTGATTCAGAGGTATAAAACAGCCATAGAGTTAGTTAGGAGCAAGGGAGGAATCCCGATCATATGTGGCATTCTTCCAAGAAAGGGAGTGGGAAATGAATGGATATCGAGGGCACTTGGTGTCAATTGCCGGCTGGAAAGATATTGCAAATCAAATGCAATATCTTTCATAGACAACTGGGAACACTTCTATGGAAGAAATGAAATGTATGCTCGTGATGGGGTGCATCTATCGAGAGCTGGGGTTGTTGCTGTTGCGAACTCGCTAGAAGAAGTGGTTAGAGGTGTTTGTTTGGGTTTAAACTGTTAGTAGATAGAGGTATGGGAATTGATTTGGAGGAAGGAGGTAATAAAAGTATGTGTTTGTGGGAGAAAGGAATTGGCAAAACGATCAGGGAAAGAGAAGGTCCGCAAAATAACAATTCACTTAGGGTATATTACACTAACAGTAGAAGTCTAAGAAATAAAATTAACGAATTAAATGCTCTTGTCTGCACAGAAAAAATAGATATTATTGCACTTACCGAAACGTGGATGAATGTAGAAAATAGAGAACTATTAGCTGAATATCAAATATATGGATTTAAACTATTTCACACAGATAGATATATTAGACGAGGAGGTGGAGTAGCCATATATGTTAGGGACAATTTGAAATGTAGTCTCAAAGAGGGAATCAAAACAGAGCCACACACAGAAACTATTTGGATTGAATTAAACGAAAAAGCTAATAATATTATAATAGGAGTAATATATAGGCCACCAAATTTAGACAGAATGGAAGCAAAGCATCTATGGGATGAAATATCTAGAGCATCTAGATCTAACAGTATTTATGTCATGGGTGACTTTAATTTTAGCGGAATAAACTGGTTGAACAAAACAGGGAATAGTGAAGCAGAAGATTTTCTAGAATTAATTGACGATTGCTTTCTTACGCAACACATTAAGGAACCAACACGGGAAAATAATATTTTAGATTTAGTGTTAACTAACAGGGAAACGCAAATTAATGACATCGAAATAGGGAGTGAGCTAGGGAGCAGTGATCACAAAGAAATCAGATTTAGCATAGAATGGAATAGACCAGTAGGAGAAAATTCTGTTAAAGTGCCAGATTTTCGAAAAGCTGATTTTAATAGCCTAAGAAATTTTTTGGGTCAAATTGATTGGAAAGGCTTGGGTATGGGGTGTGGGCCGGTCTTGGAGCGAGACATGAACCCAGCGATAGGTGACTTAAATGGGGACTTCGATGTGGATTCAATATATAACTTATTTAAGAATATTCTAAACAAAGCACAGGAACGTAGAATACCATACAAATTGAATAGATCGTATACTAATGACCCAAAGTGGATAACAAAGAATTTGAAGAACCTTATAGGAAAAAAGAGAGCTTGGTACAAAAGGATTAAAAATGGGGAGGTCACTTTAGAACAGGAATTCGTACAACTGGTTAGAAATGTTAAAAAAGAGATAAGGAAAGCAAAAAGAAACTATGAAGTTCGCATAGCAGGGCAAGCAAAGACAAATCCTAAAGGTTTTTTTCAGTTATATCGTACTAAGACTAGGGAAAGGATAGGTCCATTAAAAACTGAGACAGGTCAAATAACAGATAGTGATGAAGAGATGAGTAGTATTTTTAATAAATATTTTGTATCTGTATTTACTAAAGAGGAACTTAACAATATGCCTTCAGCCGAACAAGTCTATGTGGGTGGGGACGAGGACAGGTTGACGAGTTTAGCAGTTACCAGGGAGGATGTTCTTAAACAAATAGTAAAACTCAAACCAAACAAATCCCCAGGGCCGGATGAAGTGTTTGCTAGGGTGCTTAAAGAATGCAAAGAGGAGCTTTGTGACCCACTGTCAACCATATTTAATAAATCAATAGAGTCAGGCAGAGTGCCAGAGTTTTGGAAAGTTGCTAATGTGATACCAGTTTTTAAGAAAGGAGATAGATCACTTGCGTCTAACTATCGACCAATTAGCCTAACGTCTATTGTGGGAAAGTTACTCGAATCTATAATAGCAAATAAAATTCGTCTTCATCTTGAAAAACATAAATTAATAATTGAGTCGCAACATGGTTTTATAAATGGCCGTTCATGTTTAACAAATTTGTTATCTTTTTATTCTAGCATTGTTGAGGCAGTTGATAGTGGTAAGGATTGCGATGTTGTATACCTTGACTTTAGCAAAGCTTTTGATACAGTGCCACATGAAAGACTGATTAAAAAAAATAGAGTCTCATGGTATTGGGGGTGCTATATTAAGCTGGATTAGGGCATGGCTATACCAAAGGCAACAGAGAGTTAGTATAAATGGAATCAAGTCAGAGTGGGAAAATGTTGTAAGTGGAGTGCCTCAAGGCTCTGTCCTGGGACCTCTGTTGTTTATAATATATATAAATGATTTAGATTCAGGTTTGAGTAGCAACATTTGCAAATTTGCCGATGATACGAAAATCGGTAGGGAAATTAATTCGGAGGAGGACTCACTATCACTTCAAGTTGATCTAGATAGGGTTTTGAAATGGTCAAAGGATTGGCAGATGCAGTTTAATGCTGATAAATGTAAAGTTCTGAGGTTAGGTAATGATGATAGAGTTACAAGATACGAGCTAGATGGTGTTGTGATTGCGAAGTCGGATTGCGAAAGGGATCTGGGAGTTATGATTAGTAAGAATTTAAAACAAAAGGATCAATGCATAAATGTTCGTAATAAGGCAAATCGGACACTTGGATTTATTAATCGCAGCGTTAGTAACAAGACACCTGGTGTGGTTCTCAAGCTATATCTTGCTCTAGTTAGGCCCCATTTAGATTATGCAGTTCAGTTTTGGTCGCCATATTATAGAATGGATATAAATTCACTTGAACGTGTCCAGCGTAGGATGACTAAGTTAATTCCCCAAATTAGAAATCTTTCATATGAAGAAAGATTAACAAAGCTTAAGTTGCATTCACTGGAAAGGCGAAGAGTTAGGGGTGACATGATAGAGGTTTACAAGTGGATGAATGGACATAACCGGGGGGATATTAATAGGGTATTAAAAGTATCAACACAGGACAGAACACGAAACAATGGATATAAATTGGATAAGTTTAGATTTAGGAAAGACTTGGGTAAATACTGGTTCAGTAACAGGGTTGTTGATTTGTGGAACCAATTGCCGCGTAACATTGTGGAGGTGGGGTCCCTCGATTGTTTCAAGCACGGGTTGGACAAGTATATGAGTGGGATTGGGTGGTTATAGAATAGGAGCTGCCTCGTATGGGCCAATAGGCCTTCTGCAGTTACCTTTGTTCTTATGTTCTTATGTTCTTATGTTCATATATTGGGTATAAAAAATCGTAATTTCAAACGGCGAATACGTGCAGAGACCCAGAATGTGGCTCCAAAATGTGAATCAGGCCTTAAAATTGGGTTGTTTGGGATATTTGGAAAACTGCAGGGGGGATTTGGCTAAATGTGACCAAACACCGTTTTCAGGACTTGTCATATGTTGGGTATAAAACAGTCGCAATTTTAAACTGCGAATATGAGCAGAGAGCCAGAATTTGGCTCCAAAATACAGCTCAGGCCTCGAAATTGAGATATTTGGGATATTTCGAAAACTGCAGGGGAGTTTGTGCAAAATGTGACTAACTGCCGCTTTCAGGACTTAGCATATGTTGGGTATAAAAAGTCGTAATTTCAATCTGCGAATACGTGCATAGTGCCAGAATTTGGCTCCAAAATATGGCTCAGGCCTCGAAATTGGGATGTTTAGGATGTTTTGAAAAATTTGCTCACTTTTTATTCCAGCATAGTTGAGGCAGTTGATAGTGGTAAGGATTGTGATGTTGTGTACCTTGACTTTAGCAAAGCTTTTGATACAGTGCCACATGAAAGACTAATTAAATAAATAGAAGCTCATGGTATTGGGGGTGCTATATTAACTTGGATTAAGGCATGGCTTTTCCAAAGGAAACAGAGTTAGTATAAATGGGGTTAAGTCAGAGTGGGATAATGTTGTTAGTGGAGTACCTCAGAGCTCTGTCCTGAGACCTCTGTTGTTTATAATATATATAAATGATTTAGATTCAGGTTTGAGTAGCAACATTTTCAAATTTGCCGATGATACGAAAATCGGTAGGGAAATTAATTCGGAGGAGGACTCACTATCACTTCAAGTTGATCTAGATAGGGTTTTGAAATAGTCAAAGGATTAGCAAATGCAGTTTAATGCTGATAAATGTAAAGTTCTGAGGCTAGGTAATGATGATAGAGATACAAGATACGAGCTAGATGGTGTTGAGATTGCGAAGTCGGATTGCGAAAGGGATCTGGGAGTTATGATTAAGAACATAAGAACATAAGAACAAAGGCAACTGCAGAAGGCCTATTGGCCCATACGAGGCAGCTACTATTTATAACCACCCAATCCCACTCAAATACATGTCCAACCCGCGCATGAAACAATCGAGGGACCCCACCTCCACAATGTTACGCGGCAATTGGTTCCACAAATCAACAACCCTGTTACTGAACCAGTATTTACCCAAGTCTTTCCTGAATCTAAACTTATCCAATTTATACCCATTTATTCGTGTTCTGTCTTGTGTTGATACTTTTAATACCCTATTAATATCCCCCCTGTTATGTCCATTCATCCACTTGTAAACCTCTATCATGTCACCCCTAACTCTTCGCCTTTCCAGTGAATGCAACTTAAGCTTTGTTAATCTTTCTTCATATGAAAGATTTCTAATTAGGGGAATTAACTTAGTCATCCTACGCTGGACACGTTCATGTGAATTTATATCCATTCTATAATATGGCGACCAAAACTGAACTGCAAAATCTAAATGGGGCCTAACTAGAGCAAGATATAGCTTGAGAACCACACCAGGTGTCTTGTTACTAACGCTGCGATTAATAAATCCAAGTGTCCGATTTGCCTTATTACGAACATTTATGCATTGATCCTTTTGTTTTAAATTGTTACTAATCATAACTCCCAGATCCCTTTCGCAATCCGACTTCGCAATCTCAACACCATCTAGCTCGTGTCATGTATCTCTATCATCATTACCTTACTTCAGAACTTTACATTTATCAGCATTAAACTGCTTCTGCCAATCCTTTGACCATTTCAAAACCCTATCTAGATCAACTTGAAGTGATAGTGAGTCCTCCTCCGAATTAATTTCCCTACCGATTTTCGTATCATCGGCAAATTTGCAAATGTTGCTACTCAAACCTGAATCTAAATCATTTATATATATTATAAACAACAGAGGTCCCAGGACAGAGCCTTGAGGCACTCCACTTACAACATTTTCCCACTCTGACTTGATTCCATTTATACTAACTCTCTGTTTCCTTTGGTATAGCCATGCCCTAATCCAGCTTAATATAGCACCCCCAATACCATAAGAACATAAGAACATAAGAACAAAGGTAACTGCAGAAGGCCTATTGGCCCATACGAGGCAGCTCCTATTCTATAACCACCCAATCCCACTCATATACTTGTCCAACCCGTGCTTGAAACAATCGAGGGACCCCACCTCCACAATGTTACGCGGCAATTGGTTCCACAAATCAACAACCCTGTTACTGAACCAGTATTTACCCAAGTCTTTCCTAAATCTAAACTTATCCAATTTATACCCATTTATTCGTGTTCTGTCCTGTGTTGATACTTTTAATACCCTATTAATATCCCCCCTGTTATGTCCATTCATCCACTTGTAAACCTCTATCATGTCACCCCTAACTCTTCGCCTTTCCAGTGAATGCAACTTAAGCTTTGTTAATCTTTCTTCATATGAAAGATTTCTAATTTGGGGAATTAACTTAGTCATCCTACGCTGGACACGTTCAAGTGAATTTATATCCATTCTATAATATGGCGACCAAAACTGAACTGCATAATCTAAATGGGGCCTAACTAGAGCAAGATATAGCTTGAGAACCACACCAGGTGGTCTTGTTACTAACGCTGCGATTAATAAATCCAAGTGTCCGATTTGCCTTATTACGAACATTTATGCATTGATCCTTTTGTTTTAAATTCTTACTAATCATAACTCCCAGATCCCTTTCGCAATCCGACTTCGCAATCACAACACCATCTAGCTCGTATCTTGTAACTCTATCATCATTACCTAACCTCAGAACTTTACATTTATCAGCATTAAACTGCATCTGCCAATCCTTTGACCATTTCAAAACCCTATCTAGATCAACTTGAAGTGATAGTGAGTCCTCCTCCGAATTAATTTCCCTACCGATTTTCGTATCATCGGCAAATTTGCAAATGTTGCTACTCAAACCTGAATCTAAATCATTTATATATATTATAAACAACAGAGGTCCCAGGACAGAGCCTTGAGGCACTCCACTTACAAACATTTTCCCACTCTGACTAGATTCCATTTATACTAACTCTCTGTTTCCTTTGGTATAGCCATGCCCTAATCCAGCTTAATATAGCACCCCCAATACCATGAGACTCTATTTTTTTAATCAGTCTTTCATGTGGCACTGTATCAAAAGCTTTGCTAAAGTCAAGGTATACAACATCGCAATCCTTACCACTATCAACTGCCTCAACAATGCTAGAATAAAAAGATAACAAATTTGTTAAACATGAACGGCCATTTATAAAACCATGTTGCGACTCAATTATTAATTTATGTTTTTCAAGATAAAGACCGAATTTTATTTGCTATTATAAATTCGAGTAACTTTCCCACAATAGGACGTTAGGCTAATTGGTCGATAGTTAGACGCAAGTGATCTATCTCCTTTCTTAACCCTTTCCAAAACTCTGGCACTGCCTGACTC
Source organism: Procambarus clarkii (assembly GCF_040958095.1). NCBI lineage: Eukaryota > Metazoa > Arthropoda > Malacostraca > Decapoda > Cambaridae > Procambarus > Procambarus clarkii. The sequence continues at coordinate 21,660 of NW_027189396.1, read as the reverse complement.
TATTGATTTATTAAATATGGTTGACAGTGGGTCACAAAGCTCCTCTCTGCATTCTTTAAGCACCCTGGCAAACACTTCATAAGAACATAAGAACATAAGAACAAAGGTAACTGCAGAAGGCCTATTGGCCCATACGAGGCAGCTCCTATTCTATAACCACCCAATCCCACTCATATACTTGTCCAACCCGTGCTTGAAACAATCGAGGGACCCCACCTCCACAATGTTACGCGGCAATTGGTTCCACAAATCAACAACCCTGTTACTGAACCAGTATTTACCCAAGTCTTTCCTAAATCTAAACTTATCCAATTTATATCCATTGTTTCGTGTTCTGTCCTGTGTTGATACTTTTAATACCCTATTAATATCCCCCCGGTTATGTCCATTCATCCACTTGTAAACCTCTATCATGTCACCCCTAACTCTTCGCCTTTCCAGTGAATGCAACTTAAGCTTTGTTAATCTTTCTTCATATGAAAGATTTCTAATTTGGGGAATTAACTTAGTCATCCTACGCTGGACACGTTCAAGTGAATTTATATCCATTCTATAATATGGCGACCAAAACTGAACTGCATAATCTAAATGGGGTCTAACTAGAGCAAGATATAGCTTGAGAACCACACCAGGTGTCTTGCTACCAACGCTGCGATCAACAAATCCAAGTGTCCGATTTGCCTTATTACGAACATTCATGCATTGATCCTTTTGTTCCAACTTCCTACCAATCACAACTCCCAGATCCCCTTCGCAATCCGACTTCGCAATCACAACACCATCTAGCTCGTATCTTGTAACTCTATCATCATTACCTAACCTCAGAACTTTACATTTATCAGCACTAAACTGCATCTGCCAATCCTTTGACCATTTCAAAACCCTATCTAGATCAACTTGAAGTGATAGTGAGTCCTCCTCCGAATTAATTTCCCTACCGATTTTCGTATCATCGGCAAATTTGCAAATGTTGCTACTCAAACCTGAATCTAAATCATTTATATATATTATAAACAACAGAGGTCCCAGGACAGAGCCTTGAGGCACTCCACCTACAACATTTTCCCACTCTGACTTGATTCCATTTATACTAACTCTCTGTTTCCTTTGGTATAGCCATGCCCTAATCCAGCTTAATATAGCACCCCCAATACCATGAGACTCTATTTTTTTAATCAGTCTTTCATGTGGCACTGCATCAAAAGCTTTGCTAAAGTCAAGGTATACAACATCGCAATCCTTACCACTATCAACTGCCTCAACAATGCTAGAATAAAAAGATAACAAATTTGTTAAACATGAACGGCCATTTATAAAACCATGTTGCGACTCAATTATTAATTTATGTTTTTCAAGATGAAGACGAATTTTATTTGCTATTATAGATTCGAGTAACTTTCCCACAATAGACGTTAGGCTAATTGGTCGATAGTTAGACGCAAGTGATCTATCTCCTTTCTTAAAAACTGGTATCACATTAGCAACTTTCCAAAACTCTGGCACTCTGCCTGACTCTATTGATTTATTAAATATGGTTGACAGTGGGTCACAAAGCTCCTCTTTGCATTCTTTAAGCACCCTAGCAAACACTTCATCCGGCCCTGGGGATTTGTTTGGTTTGAGTTTTACTATTTGTTTAAGAACATCCTCCCTGGTAACTGCTAAACTCGTCAACCTGTCCTCGTCCCCACCCACATAGACTTGTTCGGCTGAAGGCATATTGTTAAGTTCCTCTTTAGTAAATACAGATACAAAATATTTATTAAAAATACTACTCATCTCTTCATCACTATCTGTTATTTGACCTGTCTCAGTTTTTAATGGACCTATCCTTTCCCTAGTCTTAGTACGATATAACTGAAAAAACCCTTTAGGATTTGTCTTTGCTTGCCCTGCTATGCGAACTTCATAGTTTCTTTTTGCTTTCCTTATCTCTTTTTTAACACTTCTAACCAGTTGTACGAATTCCTGTTCCAAAGTGACCTCCCCACTTCTAATCCTTCTGTACCAAGCTCTCCCCCCACCTACAAGGTTCCTCAAACTCTTTGTTATCCACCCTGGGTCACCAGTACACGATCTATTCAACTTGTATGGCACACTACGTTCCTGTGCTTTGTTTAGAATATTCTTAAATAAGTTATATATTGAATCCACATCGAAATCCCCATTTAAGTCACCTATCGCTGGGTTCATGTCTCGCTCCAAGACCGGCCCACACCCCATACCCAAGCTTTTCCAATCAATTTGACCCAAAAAATTTCTTAGGCTATTAAAATCAGCTTTTCGAAAATCTGGCACTTTAACAGAATTTTCTCCTACTGGTCTATTCCATTCTATGCTAAATCTGATTTCTTTGTGATCACTGCTCCCTAGCTCACTCCCTATTTCGATGTCATTAATTTGCGTTTCCCTGTTAGTTAACACTAAATCTAAAATATTTTTTCCCGTGTTGGTTCCTTAATGTGTTGCGTAAGAAAGCAATCGTCAATTAATTCTAGAAAATCTTCTGCTTCACTATTCCCTGTTTTGTTCAACCAGTTTATTCCGCTAAAATTAAAGTCATCCGGCCCTGGGGATTTGTTTGGTTTGAGTTTTTCTATTTGTTTAAGAACATCCTCCCTGGTAACTACTAAACTCGTCAACCTGTCCTCGTCCCCACCCACATAGACTTGTTCGGCTGAAGGCATATTGTTAAGTTCCTCTTTAGTAAATACAGATACAAAATATTTATTAAAAATACTACTCATCTCTTCATCACTATCTGTTATTTGACCTGTCTCAGTTTTTAATGGACCTATCCTTTCCCTAGTCTTAGTACGATATAACTGAAAAAACCCTTTAGGATTTGTCTTTGCTTGCCCTGCAATGCGAACTTCAAAGTTTCTTTTTGCTTTCCTTATCTCTTTTTTAACATTTCTAACCAGTTGTACGAATTCCTGTTCTAAAGTGACCTCCCCATTTTTAATCCTTTTGTACCAAGCTCTCTTTTTACCTATAAGGTTCTTCAAATTCTTTGTTATACACTTTGGGTCATTAGTATTCGATCTATTCAATCTGTATGGTATACTACGTTCCTGTGCTTTGTTTAGAATATTCTTAAATAAGTTATATATTGAATTCACATCGAAATCCCCATTTACGTCACCTATCGCTGGGTTCATGTCTCGCTCCAAGACCGGCCCCCACCCTATACCCAAGACTTTCCAATCAATTTGACCCAAAAAATTTCGAAGGCTATTAAAATCAGCTTTTCGAAAATCTGGCACTTTAACAGAATTTTCTCCTACAGGTCTATTCCATTTTATGCTAAATCTGATTTCTTTGTGATCACTGTTCCCTAGCTCACTCCCTATTTCGATGTCATCACTCCCTATTTCGATGTCATTAGTAAGAATTTAAAACAAAAGGATCAATGCATGAATGTTCGAGGTGTTACACCTTGGTTAGAGGTGTTTGTTTGGGTTTAAACTGTTAGTAGATAGAGGTATGGGAATTGATTGTGAGGAAGGAGGTAATAAAAGTATGTGTTTGTGGGAGAAAGGAATTGGCAAAACGATCAGGGAAAGAGAAGGTCCGCAAAATAACAATTCACTTAGGGTATATTACACTAACAGTAGAAGTCTAAGAAATAAAATTAACGAATTAAATGCTCTTGTCTGCACAGAAAAAATAGATATTATTGCACTTACCGAAACGTGGATGAATGTAGAAAATAGAGAACTATTAGCTGAATATCAAATATATGGATTTAAACTATTTCACACAGATAGATATATTAGACGAGGAGGTGGAGTAGCCATATATGTTAGGGACAATTTGAAATGTAGTCTCAAAGAGGGAATCAAAACAGAGCCCCACACAGAAACTATTTGGATTGAATTAAACGAAAAAGCTAATAATATTATAATAGGAGTAATATATAGGCCACCAAATTTAGACAGAATGGAAGCAAAGCATCTATGGGATGAAATATCTAGAGCATCTAGATCTAACAGTATTTATGTCATGGGTGACTTTAATTTTAGCGGAATAAACTGGTTGAACAAAACAGGGAATAGTGAAGCAGAAGATTTTCTAGAATTAATTGACGATTGCTTTCTTACGCAACACATTAAGGAACCAACACGGGAAAATAATATTTTAGATTTAGTGTTAACTAACAGGGAAACGCAAATTAATGACATCGAAATAGGGAGTGAGCTAGGGAGCAGTGATCACAAAGAAATCAGATTTAGCATAGAATGGAATAGACCAGTAGGAGAAAATTCTGTTAAAGTGCCAGATTTTCGAAAAGCTGATTTTAATAGCCTAAGAAATTTTTTGGGTCAAATTGATTGGAAAGTCTTGGGTATGGGGTGTGGGCCGGTCTTGGAGCGAGACATGAACCCAGCGATAGGTGACTTAAATGGGGATTTCGATGTGGATTCAATATATAACTTATTTAAGAATATTCTAAACAAAGCACAGGAACGTAGTATACCATACAAATTGAATAGATCGAATACTAATGACCCAAAGTGGATAACAAAGAATTTGAAGAACCTTATAGGTAAAAAGAGAGCTTGGTACAAAAGGATTAAAAATGGGGAGGTCACTTTAGAACAGAAATTCGTACAACTGGTTAGAAATGTTAAAAAAGAGATAAGGAAAGCAAAAAGAAACTATGAAGTTCGCATAGCAGGGCAAGCAAAGACAAATCCTAAAGGGTTTTTTCAGTTATATCGTACTAAGACTAGGGAAAGGATAGGTCCATTAAAAACTGAGACAGGTCAAATAACAGATAGTGATGAAGAGATGAGTAGTATTTTTAATAAATATTTTGTATCTGTATTTACTAAAGAGGAACTTAACAATATGCCTTCAGCCGAACAAGTCTATGTGGGTGGGGACGAGGACAGGTTGACGAGTTTAGCAGTTACCAGGGAGGATGTTCTTAAACAAATAGTAAAACTCAAACCAAACAAATCCCCAGGGCCGGATGAAGTGTTTGCCAGGGTGCTTAAAGAATGCAAAGAGGAGTTTTGTGACCCACTGTCAACCATATTTAATAAATCAATAGAGTCAGGCAGAGTGCCAGAGTTTTGGAAAGTTGCTAATGTGATACCAGTTTTTAAGAAAGGAGATAGATCACTTGCGTCTAACTATCGACCAATTAGCCTAACGTCTATTGTGGGAAAGTTACTCGAATCTATAATAGCAAATAAAATTCGTCTTCATCTTGAAAAACATAAATTAATAATTGAGTCGCAACATGGTTTTATAAATGGCCGTTCATGTTTAACAAATTTGTTATCTTTTTATTCTAGCATTGTTGAGGCAGTTGATAGTGGTAAGGATTGCGATGTTGTATACCTTGACTTTAGCAAAGCTTTTGATACAGTGCCACATGAAAGACTGATTAAAAAGATAGAGTCTCATGGTATTGGGGGTGCTATATTAAGCTGGATTAGGGCATGGCTATACCAAAGGAAACAGAGTAAGTATAAATGGAATCAAGTCAGAGTGGGAAAATGTTGTAAGTGGAGTGCCTCAAGGCTCTGTCCTGGGACCTCTGTTGTTTATAATATATATAAATGATTTAGATTCAGGTTTGAGTAGCAACATTTGCAAATTTGCCGATGATACGAAAATCGGTAGGGAAATTAATTCGGAGGAGGACTCACTATCACTTCAAGTTGATCTAGATAGGGTTTTGAAATGGTCAAAGGATTGGCAGATGCAGTTTAATGCTGATAAATGTAAAGTTCTGAGGTTAGGTAATGATGATAGAGTTACAAGATACGAGCTAGATGGTGTTGTGATTGCGAAGTCGGATTGCGAAAGGGATCTGGGAGTTATGATTAGTAAGAATTTAAAACAAAAGGATCAATGCATAAATGTTCGTAATAAGGCAAATCGGACACTTGGATTTATTAATCGCAGCGTTAGTAACAAGACACCTGGTGTGGTTCTCAAGCTATATCTTGCTCTAGTTAGGCCCCATTTAGATTATGCAGTTCAGTTTTGGTCGCCATATTATAGAATGGATATAAATTCACTTGAACGTGTCCAGCGTAGGATGACTAAGTTAATTCCCCAAATTAGAAATCTTTCATATGAAGAAAGATTAACAAAGCTTAAGTTGCATTCACTGGAAAGGCGAAGAGTTAGGGGTGACATGATAGAGGTTTACAAGTGGATGAATGGACATAACCGGGGGGATATTAATAGGGTATTAAAAGTATCAACACAGGACAGAACACGAAACAATGGGTATAAATTGGATAAGTTTAGATTTAACATAAGAACATAAGAACATAAGAACAAAGGCAACTGCAGAAGGCCTGTTGGCCCATACGAGGCAGCTCCTATTTATAATCACCCAATCCCACTCATATACATGTCCAACCCATGCTTGAAACAATCGAGGGACCCCACCTCCACAATGTTATCAGGGAGGTCCAGAGCTGGGTGGTTTGGTTACAGTTCAAGTTAAGTTACAACCCAGTTGCAGTATACATACCCCCAGTGACCATGACTTCCCTAGTTCTTAACAAGGAAAGACTTGGGTAAATTTAGGAAAGACTTGGGTAAATACTGGTTCAGTAACAGGGTTGTTGATTTGTGGAACCAATTGCCGCGTAACATTGTGGAGGTGGGGTCCCTCGATTGTTTCAAGCACGGGTTGGACAAGTATATGAGTGGGATTGGGTGGTTATAGAATAGGAGCTGCCTCGTATGGGCCAATAGGCCTTCTGCAGTTACCTTTGTTCTTATGTTCTTATGTTCTTAATGTTCGTAATAAGGCGAATAGCACACTGGGATTTATTAATCGAAGCGTTAGTAACAAGACACCTGGTGTGGTTCTTAAGCTATATCTTGCTCTGGTTAGGCCCCATTTAGATTATGCAGTTCAGTTTTGGTCGCCGTATTATAGAATGGATATAAATTCACTTGAACGTGTCCAACGTAGGATGACTAAGTTAATTCCCCAAATTAGAAATCTTTCATATGAAGAAAGATTAACAAAGCTTACGTTGCATTCATTGGAAAGGCGAAGAGTTAGGGGTGACATGATAGAGGTTTACAAGTGGATGAATGGACATAACAGGGGGGATATTAATAGGGTATTAAAAATATCAACACAAGACAGAACACGAAACAATGGGTATAAATTGGATAAGTTTAGATTTAGGAAAGATTTGGGTAAATATTGGTTCAGTAACAGGGTTGTTGATTTGTGGAACGTGGTGGTGGTGGTGTCCCTCGATTGTTTAAAGCGCGGGTTGGACAAGTATATGAGTGGGATTGGGTGGTTATAGAATAGGAGCTGCCTCGTATGGGCCAACAGGCCTTCTGCAGTTACCTTTGTTCTTATGTTCTTATGCAGGGAGGTTTTGGACAAATGTGACTCACTGCCGCTTTCAGTACTTGGCATATGTTGGGTATATAAATTCGTAATTTCAAACTGCGAATACGTGCAGATAGCCAGAATTTGGTTCCAAAATATGGCTCAGGCCTTGAAATTGGGATGTTTGGGATATTTTGAAAACTGCGGGGGGGGGGGGTTTGGGACAAATGTGACCAAACGCCGTGTTCAGTACTTGGCATGTTGAGTATAAAAAAGTCGTAATTTCAAACTGCGAATACGTGCAGAGAGCCAGAATTTGGTTCCAAAATTTGGCTCCGGCCTTGAAATTAGGATATTTGGGATATTTCGAAAACTGCAGGGGAGTTTGTGCGAAATGTGACTCACTGCCGCTTTCAAGACTTGGCATATGTTGGGTATAAAATGTCGTAATTTCAAACCGCGAATACGTGCATAGAGCTAGAATTTGGCTCCAAAATATGGCTCAGGCCTCGAAATTGGGATGTTTGGGATATTTTGAAAACTGCAGGGGGGGGGGTTTGGGACAAATGTGACCTAATGCCGCTTTTAGTACTTGGTATATGTTTGGTATAAAAAAGTCGTAATTTCAAACTGCGAATACGTGCAGAGAGCCAGAATTTGGCTCCTAAAATATGGCTCAGGCCTCGAAATTGGGATGTTTGGGATATTTTGAAAACTGCAGGGGGGATTGAGACAAATGTGACCAAACGCCGCTTTCAGTACTTAGCATATGTTGGGTATAAAAAAGTGGTAATTTCAAACTGCGAATACGTGCAGAGAACCAGAATTTGGCTCTAAAACATTGCTCAGGCCTCGAAATTGGGATATTTGGGATGTTTCGAAAACTGCAGGGGAGTTTGTGCGAAATGTGACTCACTGCCGCTTTCAGTACATGGCATATGTTGGGTATAAAAATCGTAATATCAAACTGCGAATACATGCAGAGAGCCAGAATTTGGCTCCAAAATATGGCTCAGGCTTCGATATTGTGATGTTTGGGATAAATTTGAAAACTGCTGGGAGGTTTGGGACAAATGTAACCAAACGCCGCTTTCAGTACTTGGCATATGTTGGGTATAAAAAAGTCGTAATTTCAAACTGCGAATACGTGCAGAGAGCCAGAATTTGGTTCCAAAATATGGCTCAGGCCTTGAAATTGGGATGTTTGGGATAAATTTGAAAACTGCTGGGAGGTTTGGGACAAATATAACCAAACGCCGCTTTCAGTACTTGGCATATGTTGGGTATAAAATGTCGTAATTTCAAACCGCGAATACGTGCATAGAGCCAGAATTTGGCTCCAAAATATGGCTCAGGCCTCGAAATTGGTATGTTTGGGATATTTTGAAAAATGCAGGGGGGGTTTTGGACAAATGTGACCTAATGCCACTTTTAGTACTTGGTATATGTTGGGTATAAAAAAGTCGTAATTTCAAACTGCGAATACGTGCAGAGAGCCAGAATTTGGCTCCAAAATATGGCTCAGGCCTCGAAATTGGGATGTTTGGGATATATTGAAAACTGCAGGGGGGATTGAGACAAATGTGACCAAACGCCGCTTTCAGTACTTGGCATATATTGGGTATAAAAAGGTGGTAATTTCAAACTGCGAATACGTGCAGAGAGCCAGAATTTGGCTCTAAAATATGGCTCAGGCCTCGAAATTTGGATATTTGGGATATTTCGAAAACTGCAGGGGAGTTTGTGCGAAATGTGACTCACTGCCACTTTCAGTACTTGGCATATGTTGGGTATAAAAATCGTAATATCAAACTGCGAATACGTGCAGAGAGCCAGAATTTGGCTCCAAAATATGGCTCAGGCTTCGATATTGTGATGTTTGGGATAAATTTGAAAACTGCTTTGAGGTTTGGGACAAATGTAACCAAACGCCGCTTTCAGTACTTCGCATATGTTGGGTATAAAAAAGTCGTAATTTCAAACTGCGAATACGTGCAGAGAGCCAGAATTTGGTTCCAAAATATGGCTCAGGCCTTGAAATTGGGATGTTTGGGATAAATTTGAAAACTGCTGGGAGGTTTAGGACAAATGTAACCAAACGCCGCTTTCAGTACTTGGCATATGTTGGGTATAAAAAAGTCGTAATTTCAAACTGCAAAGACGTGCAGAGAGCCAGAATTTGGTTCCAAAATATGGCTCAGGCCTTGAAATTGGGATGTTTGGGATATTTTGAAAACTGCATGGTTTTAGACAAATGTGACCAAACGCCGTGTTCAGTACTTGGCATGTTGAGTATAAAAAAGTCGTAATTTCAAACTGCGAATACGTGCAGAGAGCCAGAATTTGGTTCCAAAATTTGGCTCCGGCCTTGAAATTATGATATTTGGGATATTTCGAAAACTGCAGGGGAGTTTGTGCGAAATGTGACTCACTGCCGCTTTCAAGACTTGGCATATGTTGGGTATAAAATGTCGTAATTTCAAACCGCAAATACGTGCATAGAGATAGAATTTGGCTCCAAAATATGGCTCAGGCCTCGAAATTGGGATGTTTTAGATATTTTGAAAACTGCAGGGGGGGGTTTGGGACAAATGTGACCTAATGCCGCTTTTAGTACTTGGTATATGTTTGGTATAAAAAAGTCGTAATTTCAAACTGCGAATACGTGCAGAGAGCCAGAATTTGGCTCCTAAAATATGGCTCAGGCCTCGAAATTGGGATGTTTGGGATATTTTGAAAACTGCAGGGGGGATTGAGACAAATGTGACCAAACGCCGCTTTCAGTACTTAGCATATGTTGGGTATAAAAAAGTGGTAATTTCAAACTGCGAATACGTGCAGAGAACCAGAATTTGGCTCTAAAACATTGCTCAGGCCTCGAAATTGGGATATTTGGGATGTTTCGAAAACTGCAGGGGAGTTTGTGCGAAATGTGACTCACTGCCGCTTTCAGTACATGGCATATGTTGGGTATAAAAATCGTAATATCAAACTGCGAATACATGCAGAGAGCCAGAATTTGGCTCCAAAATATGGCTCAGACTTCGATATTGTGATGTTTGGGATAAATTTGAAAACTGCTGGGAGGTTTGGGACAAATGTAACCAAACGCTGCTTTCAGTACTTGGCATATGTTGGGTATAAAAAAGTCGTAATTTCAAACTGCGAATACGTGCAGAGAGCCAGAATTTGGTTCCAAAATATGGCTCAGGCCATGAAATTGGGATGTTTGGGATAAATTTGAAAACTGCTGGGAGGTTTGGGACAAATATAACCAAACGCCGCTTTCAGTACTTGGCATAAGTTGGGTATAAAATGTCGTAATTTCAAACCGCGAATACGTGCATAGAGCCAGAATTTGGCTCCAAAATATGGCTCAGGCCTCGAAATTGGGATGTTTGGGATATTTTGAAAACTGCAGGGGGGTTTTGGACAAATGTGACCTAATGCCACTTTTAGTACTTGGTATATGTTGGGTATAAAAAAGTCGTAATTTCAAACTGCGAATACGTGCAGAGAGCCAGAATTTGGCTCCAAAATATGGCTCAGGCCTCGAAATTGGGATGTTTGGGATATATTGAAAACTGCAGGGGGGATTGAGACAAATGTGACCAAACGCCGCTTTCAGTACTTGGCATATGTTGGGTATAAAAAGGTGGTAATTTCAAACTGCGAATACGTGCAGAGAGCCAGAATTTGGCTCTAAAATATTGCTCAGGCCTCGAAATTTGGATATTTGGGATATTTCGAAAACTGCAGGGGAGTTTGTGCGAAATGTGACTCACTGCCACTTTCAGTACTTGGCATATGTTGGGTATAAAAATCGTAATATCAAACTGCGAATACGTGCAGAGAGCCAGAATTTGGCTCCAAAATATGGCTCAGGCTTCGATATTGTGATGTTTGGGATAAATTTGAAAACTGCTTTGAGGTTTGGGACAAATGTAACCAAACGCCGCTTTCAGTACTTCGCATATGTTGGGTATAAAAAAGTCGTAATTTCAAACTGCGAATACGTGCAGAGAGCCAGAATTTGGTTCCAAAATATGGCTCAGGCCTTGAAATTGGGATGTTTGGGATAAATTTGAAAACTGCTGGGAGGTTTAGGACAATTGTAACCAAACGCCGCTTTCAGTACTTGGCATATGTTGGGTATAAAAAAGTCGTAATTTCAAACTGCAAAGACGTGCAAAGAGCCAGAATTTGGTTCCAAAATATGGCTCAGGCCTTGAAATTGGGATGTTTGGGATATTTTGAAAACTGCGGGGGGGGGGGGGGGTGGGGTTTGGGACAAATGTGACCAAACGCCGTGTTCAGTACTTGGCATGTTGAGTATAAAAAAGTCGTAATTTCAAACTGCGAATACGTGCAGAGAGCCAGAATTTGGTTCCAAAATTTGGCTCCGGCCTTGAAATTAGGATATTTGGGATATTTCGAAAACTGCAGGGGAGTTTGTGCGAAATGTGACACACTGCCTCTTTCAAGAGTTGGCATATGTTGGGTATAAAATGTCGTAATTACAAACCGCGAATATGTGCAGAGAGCCAATATTTGGTTCCAAAATATGGCTCAGGCCTCGAAATTGGGATGTTTGGGATATTTTGAAAACTGCAGGGGAGTTTGTGCAAAATGTGACTCACTGCCACTTTCAGTACTTGGCATATGTTGGGTATAAAAAGTCGTAATATCAAACTGTGAATACGTGCAGAGATCCAGACGTTGACTCCAAAATATGGCTCAGGCCTCGATATTGGGATGTTTGGGATATTTTGAAAACTGCAGGGAGGTTTGGGACAAATGTGACAAACCGGCGCTTTCAGTACTTCGCATATGTTGGGTATAAAAAAGTCGTAATTTCAAACGGCGAACACGTGCAGAGAGCCAGAATTTGGCTCCAAAATGTGAATCAGACCTTAAAATTGGGATGTTTGGGATATTTTGAAAACTGCAGGGAGGTTTGGGACAAATGTGACTCACTACCGCTTTCAGTACTTCGCATATATTGGGTATAAAAAATCGTAATTTCAAACTAAGTATACATGCAGAGAGCCAGAATTTGGCTCCAAAATGTGAATCAAGCCTTAAAATTGGGATGTTTGGGATATTTGGAAAACTGCAAGGGGGATTGGGCCAAATGTGACCAAACGCCGCTTTCAGGCCTTGGCATATGTTGGGTATAAAAAAGTCGCAATTTTAAACTGCGAATACGTGCAGAGAGCCAGACTTTGGCTCCAAATTACGGCTCAGGCCTCGAAATTGGGATATTTGGGATGTTTCGAAAACTGCAGGGGAGTTTGTGCGAAATGTGACTCACTGCCGCTTTCAGTACATGGCATATGTTGGGTATAAAAATCGTAATATCAAACTGCGAATACATGCAGAGAGCCAGAATTTGGCTCCAAAATATGGCTCAGGCTTCGATATTGTGATGTTTGGGATAAATTTGAAAACTGCTGGGAGGTTTGGGACAAATGTAACCAAACGCTGCTTTCAGTACTTGGCATATGTTGGGTATAAAAAAGTCGTAATTTCAAACTGCGAATACGTGCAGAGAGCCAGAATTTGGTTCCAAAATATGGCTCAGGCCTTAAAATTGGGATGTTTGGGATAAATTTGAAAACTGCTGGGAGGTTTGGGACAAATATAACCAAACACCGCTTTCAGTACTTGGCATATGTTGGGTATAAAATGTCGTAATTTCAAACCGCGAATACGTGCATAGAGCCAGAATTTGGCTCCAAAATATGGCTCAGGCCTCGAAATTGGTATGTTTGGGATATTTTGAAAAATGCAGGGGGGGTTTTGGACAAATGTGACCTAATGCCACTTTTAGTACTTGGTATATGTTGGGTATAAAAAAGTCGTAATTTCAAACTGCGAATACGTGCAGAGAGCCAGAATTTGGCTCCAAAATATGGCTCAGGCCTCGAAATTGGGATGTTTGGGATATATTGAAAACTACAGGGGGGATTGAGACAAATGTGACCAAACGCCGCTTTCAGTACTTGGCATATGTTGGGTATAAAAAGGTGGTAATTTCAAACTGCGAATACGTGCAGAGAGCCAGAATTTGGCTCTAAAATATGGCTCAGGCCTCGAAATTTGGATATTTGGGATATTTCGAAAACTGCAGGGGAGTTTGTGCGAAATGTGACTCACTGCCACTTTCAGTACTTGGCATATGTTGGGTATAAAAATCGTAATATCAAACTGCGAATACGTGCAGAGAGCCAGAATTTGGCTCCAAAATATGGCTCAGGCTTCGATATTGTGATGTTTGGGATAAATTTGAAAACTGCTTTGAGGTTTGGGACAAATGTAACCAAACGCCGCTTTCAGTACTTCGCATATGTTGGGTATAAAAAAGTCGTAATTTCAAACTGCGAATACGTGCAGAGAGCCAGAATTTGGTTCCAAAATATGGCTCAGGCCTTGAAATTGGGATGTTTGGGATAAATTTGAAAACTGCTGGGAGGTTTAGGACAAATGTAACCAAACGCCGCTTTCAGTACTTGGCATATGTTGGGTATAAAAAAGTCGTAATTTCAAACTGCAAAGACGTGCAGAGAGCCAGAATTTGGTTCCAAAATATGGCTCAGGCCTTGAAATTGGGATGTTTGGGATATTTTGAAAACTGCATGGTTTTAGACAAATGTGACCAAACGCCGTGTTCAGTACTTGGCATGTTGAGTATAAAAAAGTCGTAATTTCAAACTGCGAATACGTGCAGAGAGCCAGAATTTGGTTCCAAAATTTGGCTCCGGCCTTGAAATTATGATATTTGGGATATTTCGAAAACTGCAGGGGAGTTTGTGCGAAATGTGACTCACTGCCGCTTTCAAGACTTGGCATATGTTGGGTATAAAATGTCGTAATTTCAAACCGCAAATACGTGCATAGAGATAGAATTTGGCTCCAAAATATGGCTCAGGCCTCGAAATTGGGATGTTTTAGATATTTTGAAAACTGCAGGGGGGGGTTTGGGACAAATGTGACCTAATGCCGCTTTTAGTACTTGGTATATGTTTGGTATAAAAAAGTCGTAATTTCAAACTGCGAATACGTGCAGAGAGCCAGAATTTGGCTCCTAAAATATGGCTCAGGCCTCGAAATTGGGATGTTTGGGATATTTTGAAAACTGCAGGGGGGATTGAGACAAATGTGACCAAACGCCGCTTTCAGTACTTAGCATATGTTGGGTATAAAAAAGTGGTAATTTCAAACTGCGAATACGTGCAGAGAACCAGAATTTGGCTCTAAAACATTGCTCAGGCCTCGAAATTGGGATATTTGGGATGTTTCGAAAACTGCAGGGGAGTTTGTGCGAAATGTGACTCACTGCCGCTTTCAGTACATGGCATATGTTGGGTATAAAAATCGTAATATCAAACTGCGAATACATGCAGAGAGCCAGAATTTGGCTCCAAAATATGGCTCAGACTTCGATATTGTGATGTTTGGGATAAATTTGAAAACTGCTGGGAGGTTTGGGACAAATGTAACCAAACGCTGCTTTCAGTACTTGGCATATGTTGGGTATAAAAAAGTCGTAATTTCAAACTGCGAATACGTGCAGAGAGCCAGAATTTGGTTCCAAAATATGGCTCAGGCCATGAAATTGGGATGTTTGGGATAAATTTGAAAACTGCTGGGAGGTTTGGGACAAATATAACCAAACGCCGCTTTCAGTACTTGGCATATGTTGGGTATAAAATGTCGTAATTTCAAACCGCGAATACGTGCATAGAGCCAGAATTTGGCTCCAAAATATGGCTCAGGCCTCGAAATTGGGATGTTTGGGATATTTTGAAAACTGCAGGGGGGGTTTTGGACAAATGTGACCTAATGCCACTTTTAGTACTTGGTATATGTTGGGTATAAAAAAGTCGTAATTTCAAACTGCGAATACGTGCAGAGAGCCAGAATTTGGCTCCAAAATATGGCTCAGGCCTCGAAATTGGGATGTTTGGGATATATTGAAAACTGCAGGGGGGATTGAGACAAATGTGACCAAACGCCGCTTTCAGTACTTGGCATATGTTGGGTATAAAAAGGTGGTAATTTCAAACTGCGAATACGTGCAGAGAGCCAGAATTTGGCTCTAAAATATTGCTCAGGCCTCGAAATTTGGATATTTGGGATATTTCGAAAACTGCAGGGGAGTTTGTGCGAAATGTGACTCACTGCCACTTTCAGTACTTGGCATATGTTGGGTATAAAAATCGTAATATCAAACTGCGAATACGTGCAGAGAGCCAGAATTTGGCTCCAAAATATGGCTCAGGCTTCGATATTGTGATGTTTGGGATAAATTTGAAAACTGCTTTGAGGTTTGGGACAAATGTAACCAAACGCCGCTTTCAGTACTTCGCATATGTTGGGTATAAAAAAGTCGTAATTTCAAACTGCGAATACGTGCAGAGAGCCAGAATTTGGTTCCAAAATATGGCTCAGGCCTTGAAATTGGGATGTTTGGGATAAATTTGAAAACTGCTGGGAGGTTTAGGACAAATGTAACCAAACGCCGCTTTCAGTACTTGGCATATGTTGGGTATAAAAAAGTCGTAATTTCAAACTGCAAAGACGTGCAAAGAGCCAGAATTTGGTTCCAAAATATGGCTCAGGCCTTAAAATTGGGATGTTTGGGATATTTTGAAAACTGCGGGGGGGGGGGGGGGGGTTTGGGACAAATGTGACCAAACGCCGTGTTCAGTACTTGGCATGTTGAGTATAAAAAAGTCGTAATTTCAAACTGCGAATACGTGCAGAGAGCCAGAATTTGGTTCCAAAATTTGGCTCCGGCCTTGAAATTAGGATATTTGGGATATTTCGAAAACTGCAGGGGAGTTTGTGCGAAATGTGACACACTGCCTCTTTCAAGAGTTGGCATATGTTGGGTATAAAATGTCGTAATTACAAACCGCGAATATGTGCAGAGAGCCAATATTTGGTTCCAAAATATGGCTCAGGCCTCGAAATTGGGATGTTTGGGATATTTTGAAAACTGCAGGGGAGTTTGTGCAAAATGTGACTCACTGCCACTTTCAGTACTTGGCATATGTTGGGTATAAAAAGTCGTAATATCAAACTGTGAATACGTGCAGAGATCCAGACGTTGACTCCAAAATATGGCTCAGGCCTCGATATTGGGATGTTTGGGATATTTTGAAAACTGCAGGGAGGTTTGGGACAAATGTGACAAACCGGCGCTTTCAGTACTTCGCATATGTTGGGTATAAAAAAGTCGTAATTTCAAACGGCGAACACGTGCAGAGAGCCAGAATTTGGCTCCAAAATGTGAATCAGACCTTAAAATTGGGATGTTTGGGATATTTTGAAAACTGCAGGGAGGTTTGGGACAAATGTGACTCACTACCGCTTTCAGTACTTCGCATATATTGGGTATAAAAAATCGTAATTTCAAACTAAGTATACATGCAGAGAGCCAGAATTTGGCTCCAAAATGTGAATCAAGCCTTAAAATTGGGATGTTTGGGATATTTGGAAAACTGCAAGGGGGATTGGGCCAAATGTGACCAAACGCCGCTTTCAGGCCTTGGCATATGTTGGGTATAAAAAAGTCGCAATTTTAAACTGCGAATACGTGCAGAGAGCCAGACTTTGGCTCCAAATTACGGCTCAGGCCTCGAAATTGGGATATTTGGGATGTTTCGAAAACTGCAGGGGAGTTTGTGCGAAATGTGACTCACTGCCGCTTTCAGTACATGGCATATGTTGGGTATAAAAATCGTAATATCAAACTGCGAATACATGCAGAGAGCCAGAATTTGGCTCCAAAATATGGCTCAGGCTTCGATATTGTGATGTTTGGGATAAATTTGAAAACTGCTGGGAGGTTTGGGACAAATGTAACCAAACGCTGCTTTCAGTACTTGGCATATGTTGGGTATAAAAAAGTCGTAATTTCAAACTGCGAATACGTGCAGAGAGCCAGAATTTGGTTCCAAAATATGGCTCAGGCCTTAAAATTGGGATGTTTGGGATAAATTTGAAAACTGCTGGGAGGTTTGGGACAAATATAACCAAACACCGCTTTCAGTACTTGGCATATGTTGGGTATAAAATGTCGTAATTTCAAACCGCGAATACGTGCATAGAGCCAGAATTTGGCTCCAAAATATGGCTCAGGCCTCGAAATTGGTATGTTTGGGATATTTTGAAAAATGCAGGGGGGGTTTTGGACAAATGTGACCTAATGCCACTTTTAGTACTTGGTATATGTTGGGTATAAAAAAGTCGTAATTTCAAACTGCGAATACGTGCAGAGAGCCAGAATTTGGCTCCAAAATATGGCTCAGGCCTCGAAATTGGGATGTTTGGGATATATTGAAAACTGCAGGGGGATTGAGACAAATGTGACCAAACGCCGCTTTCAGTACTTGGCATATGTTGGGTATAAAAAGGTGGTAATTTCAAACTGCGAATACGTGCAGAGAGCCAGAATTTGGCTCTAAAATATGGCTCAGGCCTCGAAATTTGGATATTTGGGATATTTCGAAAACTGCAGGGGAGTTTGTGCGAAATGTGACTCACTGCCACTTTCAGTACTTGGCATATGTTGGGTATAAAAATCGTAATATCAAACTGCGAATACGTGCAGAGAGCCAGAATTTGGCTCCAAAATATGGCTCAGGCTTCGATATTGTGATGTTTGGGATAAATTTGAAAACTGCTTTGAGGTTTGGGACAAATGTAACCAAACGCCGCTTTCAGTACTTCGCATATGTTGGGTATAAAAAAGTCGTAATTTCAAACTGCGAATACGTGCAGAGAGCCAGAATTTGGTTCCAAAATATGGCTCAGGCCTTGAAATTGGGATGTTTGGGATAAATTTGAAAACTGCTGGGAGGTTTAGGACAAATGTAACCAAACGCCGCTTTCAGTACTTGGCATATGTTGGGTATAAAAAAGTCGTAATTTCAAACTGCAAAGACGTGCAGAGAGCCAGAATTTGGTTCCAAAATATGGCTCAGGCCTTGAAATTGGGATGTTTGGGATATTTTGAAAACTGCATGGTTTTAGACAAATGTGACCAAACGCCGTGTTCAGTACTTGGCATGTTGAGTATAAAAAAGTCGTAATTTCAAACTGCGAATACGTGCAGAGAGCCAGAATTTGGTTCCAAAATTTGGCTCCGGCCTTGAAATTAGGATATTTGGGATATTTCGAAAACTGCAGGGGAGTTTGTGCGAAATGTGACTCACTGCCGCTTTCAAGACTTGGCATATGTTGGGTATAAAATGTCGTAATTTCAAACCGCAAATACGTGCATAGAGATAGAATTTGGCTCCAAAATATGGCTCAGGCCTCGAAATTGGGATGTTTTAGATATTTGAAAACTGCAGGGGGGGGTTTGGGACAAATGTGACCTAATGCCGCTTTGTACTTGGTATATGTTTGGTATAAAAAAGTCGTAATTTCAAACTGCGAATACGTGCAGAGAGCCAGAATTTGGCTCCTAAAATATGGCTCAGGCCTCGAAATTGGGATGTTTGGGATATTTTGAAAACTGCAGGGGGGATTGAGACAAATGTGACCAAACGCCGCTTTCAGTACTTAGCATATGTTGGGTATAAAAAAGTGGTAATTTCAAACTGCGAATACGTGCAGAGAACCAGAATTTGGCTCTAAAACATTGCTCAGGCCTCGAAATTGGGATATTTGGGATGTTTCGAAAACTGCAGGGGAGTTTGTGCGAAATGTGACTCACTGCCGCTTTCAGTACATGGCATATGTTGGGTATAAAAATCGTAATATCAAACTGCGAATACATGCAGAGAGCCAGAATTTGGCTCCAAAATATGGCTCAGACTTCGATATTGTGATGTTTGGGATAAATTTGAAAACTGCTGGGAGGTTTGGGACAAATGTAACCAAACGCTGCTTTCAGTACTTGGCATATGTTGGGTATAAAAAAGTCGTAATTTCAAACTGCGAATACGTGCAGAGAGCCAGAATTTGGTTCCAAAATATGGCTCAGGCCATGAAATTGGGATGTTTGGGATAAATTTGAAAACTGCTGGGAGGTTTGGGACAAATATAACCAAACGCCGCTTTCAGTACTTGGCATATGTTGGGTATAAAATGTCGTAATTTCAAACCGCGAATACGTGCATAGAGCCAGAATTTGGCTCCAAAATATGGCTCAGGCCTCGAAATTGGGATGTTTGGGATATTTTGAAAACTGCAGGGGGGGTTTTGGACAAATGTGACCTAATGCCACTTTTAGTACTTGGTATATGTTGGGTATAAAAAAGTCGTAATTTCAAACTGCGAATACGTGCAGAGAGCCAGAATTTGGCTCCAAAATATGGCTCAGGCCTCGAAATTGGGATGTTTGGGATATATTGAAAACTGCAGGGGGGATTGAGACAAATGTGACCAAACGCCGCTTTCAGTACTTGGCATATGTTGGGTATAAAAAGGTGGTAATTTCAAACTGCGAATACGTGCAGAGAGCCAGAATTTGGCTCTAAAATATTGCTCAGGCCTCGAAATTTGGATATTTGGGATATTTCGAAAACTGCAGGGGAGTTTTGCGAAATGTGACTCACTGCCACTTTCAGTACTTGGCATATGTTGGGTATAAAAATCGTAATATCAAACTGCGAATACGTGCAGAGAGCCAGAATTTGGCTCCAAAATATGGCTCAGGCTTCGATATTGTGATGTTTGGGATAAATTTGAAAACTGCTTTGAGGTTTGGGACAAATGTAACCAAACGCCGCTTTCAGTACTTCGCATATGTTGGGTATAAAAAAGTCGTAATTTCAAACTGCGAATACGTGTAGAGAGCCAGAATTTGGTTCCAAAATATGGCTCAGGCCTTGAAATTGGGATGTTTGGGATAAATTTGAAAACTGCTGGGAGGTTTAGGACAAATGTAACCAAACGCCGCTTTCAGTACTTGGCATATGTTGGGTATAAAAAAGTCGTAATTTCAAACTGCAAAGACGTGCAAAGAGCCAGAATTTGGTTCCAAAATATGGCTCAGGCCTTGAAATTGGGATGTTTGGGATATTTTGAAAACTGCGGGGGGGGGGGGTGGGGGTTTGGGACAAATGTGACCAAACGCCGTGTTCAGTACTTGGCATGTTGAGTATAAAAAAGTCGTAATTTCAAACTGCGAATACGTGCAGAGAGCCAGAATTTGGTTCCAAAATTTGGCTCCGGCCTTGAAATTAGGATATTTGGGATATTTCGAAAACTGCAGGGGAGTTTGTGCGAAATGTGACACACTGCCTCTTTCAAGAGTTGGCATATGTTGGGTATAAAATGTCGTAATTACAAACCGCGAATATGTGCAGAGAGCCAATATTTGGTTCCAAAATATGGCTCAGGCCTCGAAATTGGGATGTTTGGGATATTTTGAAAACTGCAGGGGAGTTTGTGCAAATGTGACTCACTGCCACTTTCAGTACTTGGCATATGTTGGGTAAAAAAAGTCGTAATATCAAACTGTGAATACGTGCAGAGATCCAGACGTTGACTCCAAAATATGGCTCAGGCCTCGATATTGGGATGTTTGGGATATTTTGAAAACTGCAGGGAGGTTTGGGACAAATGTGACTCACTACCGCTTTCAGTACTTCGCATATATTGGGTATAAAAAATCGTAATTTCAAACTAAGTATACATGCAGAGAGCCAGAATTTGGCTCCAAAATGTGAATCAAGCCTTAAAATTGGGATGTTTGGGATATTTGGAAAACTGCAAGGGGATTGGGCCAAATGTGACCAAACGCCGCTTTCAGGCCTTGGCATATGTTGGGTATAAAAAAGTCGCAATTTTAAACTGCGAATACGTGCAGAGAGCCAGACTTTGGCTCCAAATTACGGCTCAGGCCTCGAAATTGGGATATTTGGGATGTTTCGAAAACTGCAGGGGAGTTTGTGCGAAATGTGACTCACTGCCGCTTTCAGTACATGGCATATGTTGGGTATAAAAATCGTAATATCAAACTGCGAATACATGCAGAGAGCCAGAATTTGGCTCCAAAATATGGCTCAGGCTTCGATATTGTGATGTTTGGGATAAATTTGAAAACTGCTGGGAGGTTTGGGACAAATGTAACCAAACGCTGCTTTCAGTACTTGGCATATGTTGGGTATAAAAAAGTCGTAATTTCAAACTGCGAATACGTGCAGAGAGCCAGAATTTGGTTCCAAAATATGGCTCAGGCCTTGAAATTGGGATGTTTGGGATAAATTTGAAAACTGCTGGGAGGTTTGGGACAAATATAACCAAACGCCGCTTTCAGTACTTGGCATATGTTGGGTATAAAATGTCGTAATTTCAACCCGCGAATA